>NC_045545.1:88743530-88949110 GCF_009769535.1 Thamnophis elegans
CGAGAAAGAAAGAGGGAGGAAAGGAGGGAAGGAAGGAGGGAGGGAGGAAAAGAAGGGAGGAGGGAAGGAGGGAGGGAGGGAGGAAAAGAAGGAAGGAAGAAAGGAAGGAAGGAAGAAGGGAGGAAAGGAAGGAAGGAAGGGTTGGAAGAAATATCCATCTGGTTCAGTTCCAAGCCAGGAGAAAGACACTGGAAACATGGAGGCTGATTGGAAAGAGGGTTTAATGATGAACAGAACCATCCAGCATGTGTGATTCTGGGCAGCTGACTACATGGAGTTGAGAGTGGGAGGTAAGCCTTCTCTTGGTCTTTGAACTAGAGCTTCCTGTTCCTGTACAAGAACATGTATTCTGTTGGCTGTTGCAGGGGTTATAGCTGACTCTGTAGGTTATCTGCACTAAGTTTGATTGAAATTGGGAGGGGGGGGTATGATGTCTTTAGGAGATTGTGCCATGCAGTGAGCTCTGCGGCTAGATGGTAGTGGGTTAATCCTATCTTTGTTCAAGTTTCAAGTTTAATTTTATTTATAGGCCGCCCAATCCCGGAGGACTCTGGGTGGCTTACAGAGAGGGGGTAGAAAAGAAAAGAAAAAAAATAAAAATAAAATAGACAACTTAAAAAACAACACAAATACATTCATTTCAGTTGGGGCTGGACCTCAACGATGAAGTCAACAGCCCCAGGCCTGCCGGAATAGCCAGGTCTTAACAGCTTTTCTGAAGGCCATGAGAGTGGGTGAGGTCTGGATTTCTGGGGGTAGTTCGTTCCAAAGGGTCGGGGCAGCCACAGAGAAGGCCCTCCTCCGGGGAGCCGCCAGCCGACATTGTCTGGCTGACGGCATCTGAAGGAGGCCCACCCTGTGGGATCTTACCGGCCGCTGGGATCTTGTTCAGACCTTGATGCAGGGAATACTGGTTTACCAAATCTGCATTTCTAAAGCTGCCCCAGCTCAGTGTCTGCTTGGGGGGGGGGGTGAGTTTCTGAGTTTCTGTCTCCCTTAAGATTTTTATTTCCCTTTTAGGGGAAATATTTTATCTGCCTTTTTAAAATATTTTTCAAACTATTTCATTCTTCTAGGAGGGGCTTAGCTTCCCACGGAAGGAAGGAAGGAAGGAAGGAAGGAAGGCTTTAATTTCTTAAATCTAACATTGAGGGTTAGAAGCCTAGTCCATAGTCATCAGTGTAATATCTAGACTGCAGTCACCAAGTTGTGTTTTCTTTCCATGTTGATGCGTCCAGATAAATGCAATTATTATAAATGCAATCTAAATTATTGACTGTCATCAACATAGAGAAGATGGGAGTGAATGAAATGGGCAGGGCTAGAACTTTTTATTGTGTTTCTTTGCAAAACTCAAAAACTGAAAAGGCCTGCCACATAATTAAAAGTAGGGGAAGGAGAACAGTTCTTAGGCAGAACAAAATTACTAGTTACAAGCAGGCGCTTTGGTTCATTTCCTGGGTATTTCCCCCCCCCCCTTTATTTATATCGTGCCTTTATTATTTTTACAAATCACTTAAGGAGGCAAACATATCCAGCTCATCTTTCTCCTCCCATTTTTCCCATAACAACAACCTTGTGAGGTGGATTGGATTGAGAGAGTGAGTGACTGGCCCGAGTCATCCAGATGTTTTTTTATAACTAAGGCGGCAATAATAGAACTCATGGTTTCATCTTACTAACTTGGTGTTTAACTATTAGATCAAACTGCATCTCTTCTTGATTAAACTTTCCTTGCTGGTGTTTTCCTTTGTTGGGATAACTTGTCTTTTTGACAACTTCCGGGGCATCAAGGTAACTGAACATGACACTGATTTTTGCACAACCGATTATCAATGGCCAAAATAAAAGCCAGTGACCGTATCAGCTACTTGGAACTTTTCTCTGGACTAAGGAGAAGACAAAGATTGCCCTTGTCTACCTCCGTACAGATTCTCCTTACAAAGAAATCACAAAGCTGTATTTTGAGGGGCCTGAGGCCTGGGGATTACTCTATTTATTTATTTATTTGTTTGTTTGTTTGTTTGTTTGTTTGTTTATTTGTTTATTTGTTTATTTGTTTATTTGTTTATTTGTTTATTTGTTTATTATTTATTTATTTATTTATTAGACTTATATACCGCTTCATAGGGCTTTCAGCCCTCTCTAAGTGGTTTACAGATTTTTTTAGCAAATTGAGTTAGCATATCGCCCCCACAGTCTGGTTCCTCATTTCACCCACCTCAGAAGGATGGAAGGCTGAGTCAACCTTGAGCCAGTGAGATTTGAACCGCTGAACTGCAGATAACAGTCAGCTGAAGTGGCTTGCAGTACTGCACCCTAACCACTGTGCCACCTCGGTTCTAAGCCATGCTTGGCATCTTATAAAGAGACTGCATTTGTCTATTTCCTTTCTTAATTACTTGTTGTTGTTAGTTTCAAAGTTGTGTCCGACCCATCCCGACCTCATGGACAACATTCCTTCAGGCCTTCCTGTCCTCTACCATCCTCTGGAACCATTCAAGCTCATGCATACTGCTTCAGTGACTCCATCTAGCTACCTCATTCCCTGTCGTCCCCTTCTTCTTTTGCCCTCAATCTTTCCCAACATTAGGTTCTTCTCCAGTGAGTCCTTCCTTCTCATTAGGTGGCCAAAGTATTTGAGTTCCCTCTTCAGGATCTGGACTTCTAAAGAGCAGTCAGGTTGATCTCCTCTAGGACTGACCAGTTGGATCGCCTGGCAGTCCACAAGACTCGCAGGAGTCCGAACCATCAGATATATAATTATAAAATGAAATGCTATCTGTGCTTCACATTATTTTTTATTACTAAACGGCTGTCTGTATTGTGGAGAATTTAGCGCCCCCTGATTCAAAGATGACTTTGCCAAGATTTATCTATTTTGAGGGGAGGGGCGTGGGAGTGACCTCACAAACTGGCACAATAAACTGGCATTGAATCTATGGACATTTGGTATGTAATTTTTTCGCCTGTTTTCTTTTGTATCCATCATATCCAAGGATGGTTAGATGCTTGTGGGGTTTGACAGCAACACCCACTTCAAGAAACCATGTTGAGAATTCTAAGTGGTGTTTCTTTTCTTTTTTTTAAAAAAAAAGGATAAAAGAGTCTTGGTTTTCTATAACTTGCAAACGTAGACAGGGGAATCAAACTTGCTCATAGTGTTCCAATTAATTTATTTCCACAGTTTGGAGTCTGGCAGAACTTGCCAGCTTGTCCTTTATCTCCAAAACTCAAAAGGGTTTTCTCTTGGCATGATTGGCCAGATGTATTTATTCTGTAGAATTCTTCCTTCAGCCCAGGCAAGATAATGTTCTTCTGCAGCCATTCAGGCTTAGCGTTTGCAAAAACGCTTTTGACTTGAGTTCTTCTTGACTTCCTTCTAACTTCTTGTTAAAAAAAAAAGTACTGGTTTGGGAAATAAAAGATGCAACGGCCATATCAAACCTTCTAAAGTTATTTCTGTTCTAAATGCACTCTTTCTGATTGATGCTACTTTCCTGCTTGCTGAACAAGTTGTGTTGAGATAAAAGCACTTGTGGTAGGTACTGTAGGTAAATAGGGAGGGAGGGACCAGCTCCTGGAGGTCAGCCAGATTCAGAAAGAGGCACAGTAGGGATTTAAGGAGTGGTAGAATTCCTAGAATTATAGCATAATTATAGTTGTAGTGTTGGAAGAAATGTCCATCTGGGTTCAGTTCCAAATAGGGAAAAAGATGGAATTCATGGAAGTTGCTGGGAAAGAAGGTTTATTGATGGTGGACATGACCACATAGTTTGAGGTCCTAGGGAAAAACGGGATCACATGCCTTGAAGACCTTGAATAAAAAAAAAAGAGAAGGATGTTGAGAGAACATGAGTTTTATACCCTTTCTTGAGCCCCACCTTAGGGTTTCCTGTCCTTGTCCAAGGAATGCGTGACCCGTCAAAACCGCGGTCCACAAAAGTGCGATCGACGAAAGCGCGCATTTGACGTCATCACAGTGCGACGAAAAAAATTAAAAATTGAAATAAAAATAAAATTAAAGCAAGCCGATTCACATAAAGGTAAGGGTTAGGTTTAGGGTTAGGGTTAGGGTTAGGTTAAGGGTTAGGGTTAGGTTTAGAGCGTTAGGGTTACGTTTAGCGTTAGGTTAAAGGTTAGCGTTAGGTTTAGCATTAGGTTAACGGTTAGGTTTAGGGTTAGGTTTAGGGTTAGGTTTAGGGTTAGGTTTAGGGTTAGGTTTAGGGTTAGATTTAGGGTTAGGTTAACGGTTAGGTTTAGGGTTAGGTTTAGGGTTAGGTTTAGGGTTAGATTTAGGGTTAGGTTAAGGGTTAGGGTTAGGGTTAGGGTTAGGTTTGGGGGGGTTAGGGTAAGGTTTTCGCTTTATTTTTACATTTTTCGATCACAGCACAATGTTTTCGTCGCGCTGTGATGACGTCAAATGCGCGCTTTCGTCGACCGCGATTTTGTCATCCATGGTTTTGTGGTGGAACCCAAGGAATGTATCTCATTGGCGATCAGATTCCCAGGGGGCTGGGGTCTTAGCTGACTTTGTAGGCTGACTGTGTCCCAGGCCTGGTTAAATCTTGCTGGGTGATGTAATCTCTCCAGGTGTCATGTATTGAGTTCTGTTGCTAGATGGGTAGCGAGCTACTCCTATCATTTCCTGAGGGCCATATCTTAATCCCATCACCCTGGATCCAAAGGGGTAGATGTTTGTTATGTAGAATAGACTGGCTCAGGCCTTAATGGCCCATTGACAAAGGTGGGGGTGGGGGGGGCTGAGCTTCTGCCTCCCTTTTAGGGGAAATATTCTATCCTTTGAATATTTCCTAAAATACCTCATTTTTCTAGGAGAGGGGTGAGTGCTAACTTCCTACAGTAGAATAGCAGAATTCCAAAGCTCTCTTGGAGTTTCTGTTCATTGCATCTTATACCAAGCAAAATCAAGGTGGGTTGTAGCATTGGATAGAGCCGAGGTGGCGCAGTGGTTAGAGTGCAGTACTGCAGGCTACTTCAGCTGACTGCAGTTCTGCTGTTCAAATCTCACCGGCTCAAGGTTGACTCAGCCTTCCATCCTTCCGAGGTGGGTAAAATGAGGACCCGGATTGTTGTTGGGGGCAATATGCTGACTCTGTAAACCGCTTAGAGAGGGCTGAAAGCCCTATGAAGCGGTATATAAGTCTAATTGCTATTGCTATTGCTATGTCGAGTTTAATGAAAAGAAGGATAAGGGGTGATATGATAGTGTTTCAACATCTAAGGGGCTGCCCCAAAGAAGAGGGAGTCCAGCTATCCTCCAAAGCACATCAAGGCAGAACAAGAAACAATGGATGGAAAATAATCAGGGACAGAACCAACCTGGAACTAAGGAGAAGTTTCTGACAACTAGAACTATTAATCAGTGGAACAACTTGCTTCTAGAAGTTATGAACGCTCCCACACTGGAAATTTTAAAGAAGAGATTGGATAACCATTTGTCTGAAATGGTATAGGGATTCTTACTTGAGCAGGGGGTTGGACTAGAAGACCTCCAAGGCCCCTTCCAACCTTGTTCTGGATTTATTTTGAGTTTTTTTCCCCTCACACTTTCCTCATTCACTATACAATCATTTCTACAAACTATACAATCAAGTCTTGCCTTAATAGCCTGTTCACTTTCTTATGCCCCAGGTCAATTCTGCATTACTTTACAGAAGAAAGGAAGGAAATGTAGGATTAGCTTCACCTTTTTTTTTCTTGTATCCTTAAATGGTGTCCTTGAACTGAATCAGAGGTTTAGATGAACTCACCCTAACCTGTTAAATCCTTTTTCCATTAGCCTATAGATAGATATTATGTGGCCTTCAAGATGTTGTTCAGAGGTGGGTTCCTACTGGTTTGTGCCAGTTCGGTAGAACCGGTTTGTCAAATCTACCGAACTGCTTAGAAGAGGTTCCACCAGTGGAGCCGGAAAGCAGGCCACACCTACAGAAGAGGTTCCAAAATTTTTTGAAACCCACCACTGATGTTGTTGGAGCTCTTTTCTTATTATTGACTGTGGAAAGTTAATGGGGATCGCAATATCTAATGAGTTGCGTAGGCATGCCTGATTTAGCCTAGTATTTCCTTCTGCACCAGAAATACCTGCAGACAGGCATGTGTCTATGACAGAGAGAGAGAAGTCAGTGGCCACTGCATCATCATAATGTCACCTCTACCTTTTTGGTATGTGCATCATGACACTGGACAGCTAGACAGGTAGTCCTCACTTAATGACAGAAATTGGGATAGGAATGTGTTCTGACCCCCCCCCCACCCTCGTTCCACACCCAAGCACACTCCGAGCCAAAGATATGTTACAGCATTTAATTAACAGACAGACAGGTCCTTGGCAGCAAACCGGCTTGGGCAGCAATAAACACAGATCAGGCTTGGCAGCAATCCAGCCTGTCAAGCTCACAGTATTGTCCTCTGACATTCAATCCTGCATTGACTTCTGCAAAGAGGGGCATGTGCACAAGGGGTCTTTTTATAGTCTGGAGAGGAGCCTAATGACCACCAGCTGAGTGCAATTATCTCCTGTAACTGCGCAACTGTTCCTGATCCCTAGTAACTCTTCGATGCCGTGCATCCAGGAATAACTCACTACTGGCATCCAGCTCACTCTCCCTTATCTCCTCCCCACTGGTCCAAGGCTCAGGCATCTCCTGGTGGCCAACCAGCCTTTCTTCACCCTTCTCGGAGTTAGAATCCTGTCCAGGGTCCTCCACATCCTTCAGAGCCGACTCATAGGGCCCCTCGCTGTCAAAGTCTGGTGGCAGTCCCAACGGCTCCTGCTGGGCCACAACAGGAATGTATGTCACGAAGAGATACAGTCATAAAAGGCAACATGATGTGACTGTGGCACTTCACAATGGCATTCTGGTGGCCTATCTGGTTGCTATTGTTAAGTGGAATTATCATAGGTCATTTAGTGAGGTCATCATATGGTTGCCACTATGATTTCCTGTAGGCTTCCCCATTGATTTTGCTTGTAGGAAAATGGCAAAATAAGTTTTCAAACAGCAATCTTGTGACTGCAGGAATACTCTGGGCAATATAAGTATGAGGATTGGTCATAGGTACCACTCGTTTGCCACTGTCATTTGTTTGGATTGTTACTGAACAAATATCATTAAGTAACGAACATCTGTGGAACCCTGCTTTGAGATACAAGGTTTCCAATGATCCCTTTGCGTGCTTCCATCATCCATTAATCCAACATCAGCAATGTTGTTGCAGCCAAATGACATAAACAATCAACTCAAATAAGATTATTGGATGATGAAAAATCTATATACTACTAAAAGTCTCGTGCTTCTCTGTCTGCTTACAGCTTTCCATTGGGTGAAAAAATGTGTCATAGGGCAACAATTATTGAACCAATGTACTTCAAATAGCTGAACTTACAGAATGCATCCAAAATCTAAAACCTAAGGGATTGAAATTTGTAAAGTTGTGGCTGTTTCAGTGCTGCCATGCAGCCACAGTCACGTGAATGTCATTGCCAATGTTCGCACAAACATACAAGGAAAATAAATGGGGAAACCGGCAGGAAATTGGAGGTCATTCTCATTCCCACTAGATTTTTGCCTTCTCTTTAAGTAAGGAAATATCTCTGAAATTATGACACAGCATGTCATGGATTGTTTAATTGCTATACAATTTACTGCAGCTAGATGAAAAACTCTGGCAACGTGCAGTAGTGCTGGGAACTGGCCTTCAGCAGCAAGATTTGTGTTTACAAGTCTACAAGCATCCTTATTTGCTTATTTAAAAACATGAAGAGTATTTCTACCGAGTAGAAATCCTGGAGGAAAACGTTTATGAATTCAGATACAAGCTAAATTGATCTGTTTCTCCCAGATTAATGCACAGCTCAGATATTGGCTTTAACACTTCCTGAAATTTCCATTGCAATTCCTAGTAGGAAAATAAATTATAAGTATGAGGGTTTTTTTTTTCCAATGAAATGTTAATGCACAAAAGGTACAGAATTGTACTTTGAATTGTACAGATTTGAAAGCAGCATGAATGGGTCATTAAGGGTAATTCAGAAGGACAATATGTGGATAGACGAATCCACATCAATATTTAGCACATGTCCAATTTGGTCAACCATCAATTTGTCCAATTTTGTATACATCTACAACTATGAATGCACGGGAAATATACATGAATGATTTGTGTACAACTTTCCTTAATATATGTGGGATGTGGATGCAACTGGTACACATTGGTACGCATTCATTTTCTGAACTAGCTCTTGCATCATCATATTTGCATAGGGGCACAATCCCAAGGAGAAATCCATTCTGATTAATGTATTCACTTGGAAGGAGCCAAGTACCTTATTTTTCAGAGTATAAGACGTACTCTTCCCCCCCCCTGAAAGAGGGTGAAAATTTGGGTGTGCCTTATACATTGAATGTAGCCCGCCCACCCACTGCCCCCACCCTTTGGCCTCTGCCTCCCAGCAATTTACCTCCTTGTAGCAAATGGAGAAAATGGGGCTATGGCAATCCCTGCAGCCTGAAACAGCTGATCATTGGGAAACCCCTGCTGAAACTGAAATTGAAATTGAAACCAGCTGTTTGCTGCAAGGAGGCAAATTGCTGGGAGGCAGAGGCAGATTTTTTCTTTCTTCTAATCAGCTAAACTAAAACAGGCTCTTTGCTGTTTGCTGCAATGAGGTAAATCAATAGCTATAAATGCCTATAGAATGTTCAAATTATTAGACTTATTTTTTAAAGACTGCTTTATTATTATTCTAGACAAATTAACAAAATGAAGCTTTTCAAATTTAATGCTTGATCTGAAGAGGCCCAGTGCTATTGTATCTTCTTTTAAATAGCAGAGAATAATGTATACTTCCAGAAAGCCACATCAAGTTTAACAGCATCTGTACAAGTATAGTCTGAAATGTAACACCACAAACAGTGTACATCTTCTGTACTGTTTGTTGTTTGCTGCAAGGAGGCAGATATTTTTCCCCTTGTTTTCCTCTCCAAAAGCTAGGTGCGGCTTATACTTTGGAGCGTCTTATACTCCGAAAAATATGGTATATTTTATTTGTTTGTTTGTTAAATTTATATGCCACCTGTTTCATTGTCTGAAGCAACCCTGGGTAGCTTACAATACAATAAAAACACAAATATAAAAACCTTGAAACCTTAATGTTAAAAAGAATTAGATATTACTAATACTTCTGCATTAGAAACACCAAAGTGCTTCGGTGGGGAATGGATTTGCTGGTGACCTCACTGTAGGCTGGAGGACGCTCAGTTGGGGGTCCCTTTTGCATATCAGTGAAGCTGCCCACTAGAGTGGTACCCACTTATCTACTTACTTATCTACTTGCGGTCACCTGCTTTCGAACTGCTGGGTCAGCATCAGCTGGAGCGTGATACAGGAGCTCAGCCTGCCCCATGGCAGCAGCGGGTCTCAAAAGTGAGCCTATCAATCGTCAGCTCAGCCTTCTATTCTGATGAACTCCTGCATCCCGCAAGAAACAGATAAAACTAGGAACCAAGTATACCAGTGCAAAGAATTTTCTCCTTACTCGACCGGCTTGGGACCCCGATGAAACTGCATAAAGCACCCATCATCGGGGTGCCACGTCAATTAGCAGAGCCAGTTTCAGAGGCCCTTCTGGAAGGCCAAGAGGGTGGGGACAGCAGCAAAATGATTCAAGGGGTGCAAGCCATTGCAGACAAGGCACTTCTCCTAGACCCCACCAACCAGAATTCTTTGACTGATGATGTCTGCAGCATGCCCCTTCAGTCAATGTGAGTGGGATGGGCCAAGATTCCCAGGATGGTGAGCCTGTGCCGGAGCCCTTTCTGTGGGCACTCGAGCCATCAGCCCAGCTCAGCTTCACTGTGCAAGCAGCCAGCTGATTTTTGGGTCTCTGATGCGCATGCATGGGGGTGGGGTGCATGCTGGAGAAGCTTGCGCAGGGACAGGAAGGAGCATGAGTGGGGTGCGGTGCCCCCTCATGGCCCGTTTTTGGTCCCAGGAGGCTGCATGGAGGCCATTTTGGGCGGCGGGGGCTTGTCACACAGGAATGTGCCAGAGGGGGGGGTGCATGGGGGGGTGTCATGCACACATTGCATTACGGGTGTGGCCACAGGCATGCATGCTGTTATGCATGCACGCTTTTAGCACGGGGCAACAAAAAGGTTAGCCATCACTGCCCTCTACCATTTCGGACAAATGCTTATCGAATCTCTTCTTTAAAACTTTAAAACTTTTTCCCTATCTCTTCTTTTTTTTTGTTATTTTTTTTTAACATTTTCGTATATTTTATTTTCATTTTCATTTTCATACACTCACATGTATACCCCATACAGTATTAAACAGTAATTGCATCAATTCCTCTTGTCGACAATGCCCCAGAAAATAAAAGCCCAATATACCTCTTCCGTTCTCCGTACACCACTTTCTTCCACCACCCTCCAACTTTCTATCTTCCCTCCATCATCCCCCTCTACCCTACTTCCCCTCGCCCTCTACCACTCCTCTCTCCAGATCCGCTCCCCCCTTCCCTTTCGCCTCCCCCCCACCCTCTCTCCCATCCCTCTCTACCCATCTTTCTTCTTTCCTACTCCTCCTCCCCTCGGTGTATTTCCACTATATGTTAATGTTTATTTATTTATTTATTTATTTGTCTTGTATGCCGCCCACTCCCGGAGGACTCCGGGCGGCTCACAAAAGACAAGGGAAAGGGGGGAATGAGACAAAGACAACATATTAAAAACAAAACCAACATTCACAATTTCTGTGGAGGTAGATGCTTCTCAGCTCCCCCCAGCCTGCTGGAACAGCCAGGACTTGGTGGCTTTGCGGAAGGCCGGGAGGGTAGTAAGGATCTGGATCTCAACAGGGAGCTCGTTCCAGAGGGCCGGAGCTGCAACAGAGAAGGCTCTCCCCCGGGGAGTCGCCAGCCGACATTGGCTGGCAGATGGAATCCAGAGGAGACCCAACCTGTGCGATCTAATTGGTCTGAGAGAGGTATCGGCAGGAGGTGGTCTCTCAGGTATCCAGGTCTGATGCCATGTAGGGCTTTATAGGTAGCGACCAGCACCTTGAAGTGGATGTATTTGGCTTATCCTATTTTTAAAGAGAAAAATTAGAGAAAAACAGTATACATGTGAAGTCACATTGCATTGAGATCTAACACATCGTGTCTAGCCTAATGTATATCCCTCCCTCCCTCCACCCGACCCCCGAACCCTCTCCTCCCTCCCCCGACTTCCCAGAACCCGTACACAGTATAGATTTTTAACAAACACAGTCTAACTCGGGAGCAGCTATGTTTAGCTGCTTCCATCAGTAAGTCCCGCCCAGGAAGCCCCTATCTCTTCTTAAAAACTACCTCCAAGAAGAGGCAACCTGAAATAAAAGCCAGCGGTGTTTGCATATCACCCTTTTCTGTAGGGTTCTTCAAGCTGTTCCATGGAAACTCCATCCATAGGTTTGAGCTTCACAAGCAGCAGAAGAACACTTAATGTTCTATTAGGATGTTGGTCAATTGAATCCCAAGGGGTACAAAAATCTCTACCAACGAGTGGCAACAAAGATAAATATTGAAGGGTTTTTTGTTTTTTAAGCTCCTGCTGCCTCTTGTGATAAAAGCCAATTAAATAAAATTCATGCCCTTTGATGAGCTAGACATGTGGCTTCTCTGATAGGATGATTTATCTTGTTGAATAGAAACTTAACCTGCAGTTTTTAACAAAGGGCTGTAAGCATCAACTTTATTCAGGAAATGCTTTGTACCATTTGCCTGGTGTATTTTGTCATTGTGAAGTGCTCAGGAGGAGGTAAAAAAAAAGAATTGTCTCATTTGAAGTCACAACTAGGTCTTGCTGGTTGATAATACAGATATTATTATTGTTATTACTTTGAAAGGAAATGAGGCTATGCGATGTTGCACCCGCTTATTTGGGACAAAAAAGGCCTCTTCAACTGAACTGGGTCTTTTGAATGGGTGTGTGTGCAAGCATGTATATGTATGATTGGGGTGATAATTGGTATCTCAAAGGGGGTGCATAGTGACATGAATATAGGGCAATATAGTTTGCATTGCTAATCTTCAAATTATATTGTACTTGAAGAAAAACAGCTAGATCTTTTTTCAATGTCTCTACATCAGTGTTTCTCAACCTTGGCAACTTGAAGATGTCTGGACTTCAACTCCCAGAATTCCCCAGCCAGCATTCGCTGGCTGGGGAATTCTGGGAGTTGAAGTCCAGACGTCTTCAAGTTGCCAAGGTTGAGAAACACTGCTCTACATCATGTTGGATGGCAATTAATTGTTCAAATATTGAAACCACCGTTTGCCCTGTGAGAAGGCATTGCTTTGCCATAAACTCAGTTGAATTTTCCCACGGTAAACTCTCCATACTCTGAATTATCTGGTTGTTGGTCGCCTTTTTTGCCTTTAGCTCAGCCTCCATAAAGGAAGTTATTGGGCTAGTTGATTGTGAGAAGAGCTGGCTTTCATTTTGTCCCGTCCCCCCACGCCCAGATAAGGAAAGTCTAGTAAATGCTGTTTTGCCATATCTTTTTGCCGGTCCCGTTCTATTCTCTTCATGTTGTTGGAGATGGAGGGGGGGGTAGCTTTAGTTACAGATCTCTTGCCAACAAAGGGCTCCTCAATTCTTGGTTGTTTTACTGTCTTCACTGGAGGGAGAGATCCTGGGCTGGTGCCATGGCGTTTCTTTCTTTTTCCCATGCTTATTTAATTCTTCGGCAGCAACAAAAGTTTTTGTTTGTATTATGTTCTACGCTGTTATCTCCACCAAAAAATGTTAATTAAATAAAGAAGAATCCAGTAGGAGTACTAAAAATTGATAAAATAAAATAAAACCGGGAGGCACTACGGCAAACACACTCCAGCTGCACCGGCTGCGGCTCCGTCTCCCCATGTGGATTCCAAAAATCAGATGATCCTCTTCTTAAACTGATACTAATATACAGCTTGATCCGAAAAGGAAATTTGAAATTTATCATATGCTCCATTGATACCATGACTATAAAACTTTCTCCCCGAGAGAGACAGACAGACAGACGGACAGAGACAGACAGAGACAGACAGAGAGAGAGAGACAGAGAGAGAGAGACAGAGAGAGACAGAGAGACAGAGAGAGTTTTCAAGTCAGTATTAACTCTATGCAACTGTCTGGAAATATCCCTATAGCCCAGTGATGGCTAACATTTTGTTCTCACGTGCCGAAAGCACATGTGCGCACACAACAGCGTGTGTGTGCATGCCCACACCCACAATTCAATGTGTGCGTATCCCCCGGACCCTCCCTGCACATGCACGCATGACACCCACCCACCCCGGTGACCCATTTTGGGCCTAGCAGACCTCCCTGAAGCCTCCTGGGACCAAAAATTGGGCACGGAAGGCTGCACCCACTGCGTTCCCCCCTCTGCATGCTACACTGTTGCAGGAGTTAGTTGGCCTTGTATGCCGCTTTATTCCTCTCTAGCATTCATCTCCATTGTTCAGTGATTCATTTCCTGCCTCTCTAGGATTTACCTCCATCTGCTCCTGTGAGACACTTCCTGTTCCTGTTGTATGCATATCTATGGCTTGTATAGTGTTTTGTAGCGACCCAACAATCAGCTGGCCAACATGCTTGGTGGAGCTCAGCTGGGGCTTGGGTGCCAGGAGAGAGGCCGCCACGTGCCACCTGGGGCACGCGTGCCATATGTTCGCCATCACAGCTTTAGCCAGTGGTGGGATTCAGCCAGTTCGCACCACTCCAGGAGAACTGGTTGTTAACTTTCTGAGCAGTTTGGTGAACTGTTTGTTGCAAGAAATCATTAGGACAAAGAACCAGTTATTAAATTATTTGAATTCCACCACTGACTGTAGCTTTCCTGAAAGGATTTTGGAAGTGGTTTGCCATTGCCTGCTTCCTAGGCTTGAGAGAGAGTGACTGGTCCAAGAAGTTCCAGATGGCTTTGTGCCTACAGCAGAACTAGAACTCTCAGTCACCAAATTTCTAGCCCGCTACCTTAACCACTATACCAAACAAGCTCTAAATGCCCTCGTTACATTCCATATATTCCTCTCTATCAGTGATGGCAAACCTTTTTTGGCTGCCATGCCAAAAGCAGGGGAAAGCACAGTGGGGTCGTGCACTGGCATGGCAGACCAATAATGCTATGTGCGCGATCAGGAAATACCCCCCCCCCCACTTTTGCTGTGGTTTTTTCACCTTCTCCAAGCTCCAGATGCTTTCTAGGAGCCTGGGGAAGGCGAAAACAGCCTCCCACCCTGGAAGCCCTCTGGAGGCCTCAGAAGCTTCCCTGAAGTGTCCAGAGGGCAAAAAATAGACCTATGGAGAACCCAGAAGTTCGGGAATGATGACTTCTGGTTTATCCGTACGGCCGATTTTCGACCTCCGGAGACTTCAGTGGGACAAAGAGCCGAAAATCAACCCTACGGACAAACTAGAAGTCACCATTCCTGAACTTCTGGGTTCCCCGCAGGGGCGATTTTCGACCTCTGGAGCCTTCGGGGGCCTTCAGGAAGCTTCCCTGAAGGCTCCGGAGGACGAAAAATGGCCCTACAAGCAAACCGGAAGTGACTTCCGGGTTCCCTGCTGGGGTGATTTTTGACCTCAGGAGCCTTCAGGAGGCTTCCCTTAAGGCTCTGGAGATAAAAAAATATGGTCCTATGAGTAAATCAGAAGTCCGTTCCTGAACTTCCGGTTTGCCCATAGGGCCGTTTTTTTGTGCTTTGGCGGCTTCAGGGAAGCATCCAGAGGGCGAAAAACAGCCTAAAAAAAGGCTGGTTAGCTGGCCAGCTGACACCGCAGCGCCTCACATTCACTGACAAATGGCTCCACGTGCCACTTGTGGCATGCGTGCCATAAGTTCGCCGTCACGGCTCTATATGTTCTTCCTTGCCTATACCCTCCTCTCTCCCTAAACGAAGCCAAAACATGCATATGTTTATTCATCTACATACACTTGCACATATTTGAATTGTTTTAAGCTCAACACATTCAGTATTCTTCGAACTGTATAACAATTTTGTCAGTGAAGCAGGGGTGGGTTTCAACCGGTTCGCGGCGGTCCCTGCGAACCGGTTGGTTGGCGAACCCGGAAGTAAGTAAATTCCGGGAATGGCGAAGGGCCCACCCGCCTGCCCACGCTCCTTACCCGGTTTTGACGAGTTCTGCGCTTCCATGCATGCACAGGACGCATACAGCGCCTGCGCGATCCTCCAGGAGCAGCTGGAGCATCGCACAGACGCTAGTACGCATGCGTGCACCGCACGCGTGCACGAGGACGCCGCCGGCGTTCAACTGGTTGGAACGGGGCGAGAAACCCACCCCTGCAGTGAAGTTACAACAATGTGTTCGGAGCTCAAAACGTCTTCAGATCTTTGCTGTGTAACGATCCATTTAAAAAAATAATAATAATATGGATGGATAATTAAATAATAATTCAGCAGAGAATGACCACCCTCAGACTCTGCTAAACAGAATACAATTAAATAAGCTATTTTAAAAACATTGTCTTCTCTGAGACTTGAGGACCTCTGAGGCAGGGTTGTGTCCCCTAATTTTATTCCCACAAGAGCCTTGCAAAATAGGTTAGATTGAGAGAATGCCTGCTCTGGAGGAGAAGGCATTGCACAATGGATGTATACCGATGTGTAAATGTTGTACAGAAAGAATTTCTAAACCTTTTTTTTTTCTTTTTTAAAAACTGTTTCATAAACATATTTTTAAAAAAGAGAGAGAATGGCTGGTCCAATTACCAATTACCATCAAATGTTGAAATGATTTCAACCCGGACTTTCAATTGAACTCAATGCTGAATGGTCATGTAGCATCTCTAATTAAGCAAGATCTTACATTTTACGAACAAGGCATTTATTTATTTTTGTTTCTTTCTTTTACTATAAACAAAGAAAGTGCTAACCTTAGCTTTCTGACACTAAATAAATAAAAATAAACAAAACCTAACTTTCCCCATCTCACCCTTAATGATAGTAATAGCAACTTTGTCGGCTGACTTTGGAAATTAATATATCTGCCTTTAGTGCCTTCCAAGTTTTCTTGTAAAAATAATGACAGTTCCTACGAAAGCACTGTCATGTATTCTGACTAAAGGTAATGTGTATATGACAGCTGTGTGATCATTAAAATAAAAGAATTTCCCAAAGACAAAAGAAATAATTAAAAGCAGCCTTCAGACTTAGCCTTCGATTTAAATGTTTTAATGTTTTAATTTGAAAGAACAATCGTTCTTTGGAGTTCCTAGCACAAGCAAAACTGAAAACCTGCCATTTACTAATCAAATGTTAAAATAATAGAAGAGCGGGTTTGACACCAAACAGTGGATTAGAATATGTGATGATCCTTAAAATAGAAAACAGTGTTTTCCTTCGTATAACAGGGGACGATCAAATGAAAAGAACCTTTTGATATATTTATTCCACACCTGAAAGAACTGTCATGTATCTACAGGTGGTTATGCATTAAAGAAATGTGTGTGTGGGGGAGAGATATGGGGTTTTGGAGCTGAGCTGTGTTTTCAATATTTATTACACTTTCTCTTTGATTTCTTATAGCATGTGTAAATCCACTGTTCCTTAACTTACGGCAAGAAAAATGAAAGAAAGGGAAGGAGGAAACCAGACCCTGCAGACCATTTGCCATCTTAAGCTGTCCCTGATGCTCACAGCTTTAAGTCTTTTCAATCTCCAGGACTGTAACTCACAATCCAGAGTGAATTTGAACCACCTCTGTCAAAAAGGAAATATGTGTTTTCTTTAAACCCAATGCCTTTCAGGATACCTTCTATTTCACAAACACTGGAGAGAGGGCGGAAATAAACTCCTAGCTGCATTCCTTCCTAAAGCTGTCAGTTAAAAAAAACAAACATATAGAAAAATCCCTGAACACTGCAGCAAACGGGAGGACTAGATGGGTGCAGCTAAGCCAAGAATTTTGGTTAAATGTTGGGTTTGAACTTAAAGCAATGAAACGCCTAAACGTAAAGCAAATAAAATCTCTAATGTGGATCTATAAAGAAAGAGGATAGGTAGGTAGGGGTGTGTGTGTGTGTGTGTGTGTGTTTGTCTGTGTGTGTTTGTCTGTGTGTGTTTGTCTGTGTGTGTGTGTGTGTGGTAGAAAACAGATAGATAGATAGATAGATAGATAGATAGATAGATAGATAGATAGATAGATAGATAGATAGATAGATAGATGATAGATAGATAGATGATAGATAGATAGATAGATAGATAGATAGATAGATAGATAGATAGATAGATAGATAGATAGCAATGGCAATAGCAATAGCAATAGCAATAGCACTTAGATTTATATACCTCTTCACACTGCTTTACAGCCCTCTCTAAGCGGTTTACAGATTCAGCATACTGCCCCCAACAATCTGGGTCCTCTTTTTACCAACCTCAGAAGGATGGAAGACTGTCAACATAGATAGATAGATAGATAGATAGATAGATAGATAGATAGATAGATAGATAGATAGATAGATAGATAGATAGATAGATGATAGATAGATAGATAGATAGATAGATAGATAGATAGATAGATAGATAGATAGATAGATAGATAGATGATAGATAGATAGATAATGAAAATGAGAGAGAAAGATAATTTGTGTCCTGCTGAATTCAAGAATTTTTTTTCACAAAGTGATTGGTAGATTTAAAGCAGATACAGTTGGACAAAAGTCTTTAAAATGCTTTAAAAAGCATTTTAAAACTGTAACATCTGTGGCCTTTGGTTTTTTTCTCCTAGTAGGCAGTGTGCACCAGGTAATTTTAAGTATTACTTTAAAATGCTAATGTTGGACTCAACGAGACTGACAGAACTGGGGAAAACTGATTGAGACTGTATTAAGATCCATTTTAGCAGTTCATCAGCTTGTACTTCCAACAGCCCATGGGCTAAAGTCCTTTGGTTTGATATAGTTTTGTAGGACAATATATAATCAAACTGATGAAGAACATGGCAATGGGTATTTTCCTGCCTTTCACATTGCATAAAATGAGCAACACCAGGTGGGAAATCAAGCTTACTCAAGGTTAATACAGCATTTGTATCTTCATATCCAGCTATGCAATGTAGGAGATGACCAGGCTGAACCCAAAAGAGAAGTCAACCACGCCATAAGTCACATGTGGGCTGCACACTCACAAGAGATCTGAATGCAGCCCACCTTAATTGCCTTTCTTATCTTCTGCTCATTTCCCTTGATGGTTAGTAGCTCAGATTTTGTGGAGAGTGTAAGCTTGCAATCAATCTTTATACTCATTTCAATGGCCTGAATCTCCTGATTTCCTCTTGACATGTAGGTTTCCATGCCTCATGATATTTTATAAAAAAAAATATGTAAAAATGATCTTAGGGAGACAGGAGGGAAGAGATGCTTCCTAGAGAACAATTGGATAAAATTGTGGCTAGATCACAACTATTTAAGGGGCACAGGAAGAAACAGATCTTCCCCATCTTATCAGCCTATAAAAAGTGGAAATGTGGAAGTTTGTATTTTCAGAATTGCCAGATTCTGTTACTGCTGCCTTACAATAAATGAGACTTAGCTCCAGTGGTGGTTTCAAAAATTGTTCGAACCCACTCTGTGGGTGTGGCCTCCTTTGTGGAAGTGGCTTGCTGCCCATGTGACTGGATGGGAGTGGTCTGCAGCCCATGTGACCAGATATGAAGATGCCGACGACACTTGTCAGAACCACCTTAAATTACCTCACACACAGCACTGGCATGCATAAGAATATGATGTAAACTTGTTTTTTAAAAGGCATCTTTGGTTTGCGTTAAAACAACTTCAATACATGCAATGTTCTGATTGCACCACAAAGGCAGTAGCCATCCTTACCTTTCACAGAGGCACTGAGTTTTATAAATATGAGCATGATAGTGTAGAATAATCATATCCAAGGACCAGTGGTGGGTTTCAAAAAATTTTGGAACCTCTTCTGTAGGTGTGGCCTGCTTTCCGGGTCCACTGGTGGAACGTCTTCTAACCGGTTCGGTAGATTTGACGAACCGGTTCTACCGAATAGGTGCGAACTGGTAGGAACCCACCTCTGCTTAGCTCCTTGTCCCAAGTCACCTCAAAACAAAACAAAACATGAGTCCATTTATTTCTATTTCTATTTTCTTGGTTTGGGGAAAATAAACATGCATTAAGTGTTCTAAGTATTCCTCTGGTGCTTTAAAAAAGGAGAAAGGAGATTTGATTTAATCACAGATAGTGGGAAGTTCTTTTCTTTTTTTACTTTTAGTTTCCCTTCTATACAGACTGCAAGATTGTGATTTCCTTGCTGATATCACCCCGGCTGCTTTGTCTTTACCCAACTTGACCTCAAAAAAAGAAGAAAGCATTCAAAAGTGAGAATGTTTACAAAACAGGAGTCTCGGTTGTTTGGGGTTCTTTGGAAATAGGCTAAATGTTTTTGAAATTGCTTTCTTATCCTTGAACTGGTGGTGATTTAAATAAGCTGAAATTTACCAAGATCCTCTTCGGTGGAAGTTTTTTTGCCCTCTGAGATTTTTGCCCTTCTTCTCAGCTTTGTGTTTGTCAACAGATCAATCCAGGTTACAATAGTTCATGTCAATGTCCTTGAAAACAGAACGATAATGTGACTTTTGTACTGATAGACCAGTTTAATGAAAAGAAGGACTAGGGGAGACATGATAGCACCGTTCCGATATCTCAGGGACTGCCACAAAGAAGAGGGAGTCAAGCTATTCTCCAAAGCACCTGAGGGTGGGACAAGAAGCAATGGGTGGAAACTAATCAAGGAGAGAAGCAACTTAGAACTAAGGAGAAATTTCCTGACAGAACAATTAACCAGTGGAACAACTTGCCTCCAGAAGTTGTAAATGCTCCAACACTGGAAGTTTTTAAGAAGATGTTGGATAACCATTTGTCTGAAGTAGTGTACGGTTTTCTGCTTAAGCAGGGGGTTGAACTAGAAGACCTCTAAAGTCCCCTTCCAACTCTGTTATTCTGTTATATTTCTATTTCTATTCTATTCTGTAATCCAAGTATCCTTTTTTAATTTAAGGTTGGGAGTGACCTTCATTGATTTTGATTCTGACATTATCAGATTGTTCCTTTAAAAAAGGACCAACATCTGTGGGTGGAATGTTTGGATTGGATCCTAGCCTAAACCCTTCAAATCCTTCTCTCTTTGTAGAGAGAAAAATGTTCCTTGGTGATTTAGACTCCTTAGGACAAATCTTTTTGAGAGTGAACACTTCTTACTGTAGTCATAGAAATTTTGGTTTCATTTGGTAAGTCTGATTCCTGATTTTCCATGAATCTTCTGAGGAATAAATGGAGGCAGAAAAATTAACTTACAAGAGGGGGGGCGAGATTATTTGGGTGTTTTACAAGGTCCTGTTCCAGAGCATAATTTGGAATGGAATGGAATAGAATAGAATAGAATAGAATAGAATAGAATATGGAATGGAATAGAATAGAATAGAATAGAATAGAAAATGGAATGGAATAGAATAGAATAGAATAGAATAGAATGGAAAATAGAATAGAATAGAAAATGTAATAGAATGGAACAGAATAGAATAGAAAATGGAATGGAAAGGAATGGAATAGAATAGAATGGAATGGAATGGAATAGAAAATAGAATAGAATAGAAAAGAATAGAAAAATGAATGGAATGGAATAGAATAGAATAGAATAGAATAGAATAAAACAGTATAGAATAGAAAATGGAATGGAACAGAATAGAATTGAAAATGGAATGGAATCAAATTAAATAGAATGGAATGGAATAGAATAGAAAAAGGAATGGAAAGAAATGGAATAGAATAGAATAGAAAATGGAATGGAATAGAATGAAATAGAATAGAACAGAACAGAAAAGGGAATGGAATGGAATAGAATAGAAAAAAATGAATGGAATAGAATAGAATAAAAATGGAATGGAATAGAATAGAATAGAATGGAATGGAATAGAAAATAGAATAGAATAGAAAAGAATAGAAAAATGAATGGAATGGAATAGAATAGAATAAAACAGTATAGAATAGAAAATGGAATGGAACAGAATATAATTGAAAATGGAATGGAATCAAATTAAATAGAATGGAATGGAATAGAATAGAAAAAGGAATGGAAAGAAATGGAATAGAATAGAATAGAAAATGGAATGGAATAGAATGAAATAGAATAGAACAGAACAGAAAAGGGAATGGAATGGAATAGAATAGAAAAAAATGAATGGAATAGAATAGAATAAAAATGGAATGGAATAGAATGGAATAGAATAGAAAAGAAAAAGGAATGGAAAGGAATGGAATAGAATAGAGAATGGAATGGAATAGAAAAAGGAATGGAAAGGAATGGAATAGAATAGAATCAAAAAATGGAATGGAGTGGAATAGAATGGAATAGAATAGAATAGAACAAGACAGAAAATGGAATGGAATTGAATTGAAAATGGAATGGAATGGAATAGAAAAAGGAATGGAAAGAAATGGAATAGAATAGAATAGAAAATGGAATAGAATGAAAGAATAGAATAAAACAGAACAGAAAATGGAATGGAATGGGATAGAATAGAATAGAATAGAATAGAATAGAATAGAATAGTTGGAAGGGACTTCTAGTCCAACTTCTTGTTTAGGCAGGAAACCCTATACCATTTGATTTCAGACAAATGGTTATCCAATCTTTTCTTCAAAACTTCCAGTGTTGGAGCATTTACAACTTCAGGAGGCAAGTTGCTCCACTGATTAATTGTTCTAATTTCTCAGGAAATTTCTCCTTAGTTCTTCCTTCTCTCCTTGATCGGTTTCCACACATTCCTTCTTGTCCTGCCCGCAGGTGCTTTGGAGAATAGCTTGACTCCCTCTTCTTTGTGGCAGCACCTGCGATAGTGGAGATAAATTGAAGATTATCTGTTGATTTGGTTTTTCTGAAATCTTCTGATCACGGGCAAATGAGACATCAGCAATATTTGTGCACACTCTAGTTTTGCAGTCAAGTGTCTCCTTAAAAGGATAATAGTGTTTTCTGAAAGTTTGTCAGTTTGTGCCAGGCAGGAAGCCTTGTAGAAATGGTAAAAAATTAATGAAGGAGGTTCAAAGTTATTGCACTAAGTTGCCATCAGAATGGAAGGAGATGGAACAGTGAGAATATTTTAATAGTGCTTCTTGCCAATTCCTTAGTTTGGCCTTATTAAACAGTATGCATTGGTCGTTGATGGATATTCCATTTTCTTTTTACACCATGTTCAGATGCTCTTTAAATAAAGGCAGTAGTTCCCAGCTTCTACTTCTCTCTCATTCTGTTACATCGAATATTAATAAGAAACAGAGCATGAGTAATTATGACCTTTCTAAAACTTCTATACTTCTTAATTCTTGGCAGTTTGGTTTGCAGTGACAAGGACAGTAGCATCTGTTCTGAGGAGCTGCTTTAATTAGCGGTGTTTGGTATGCCCATTAATTAAATTTTATTCCAGAGAAATGAACTTAATGGACATTAACTGTAAGCCGAGACTGTCTGGATGTTCTTTTTTTGGTTTTCAGCTCTTGTCGAGATCTCTCTAAAGAAAATTGTCTTCCTCACTGAAAAATGCCAGAATTCTGCTCTCCAAATAGTTTAATTGGAGCTGCATGCAAACCCCAGAAGTCAACTGTAATTTTTAATTTGGGGGGGAGGAAGACATGGGAAATGAAGATATTAATGCTATTAATTGACTTTTCATTAATTTACTTTAAATCAAATTTGGCTTTTGGCTTAGCTAACCCACTTTTCTTTTTAATTGTGTAGGGTTAATTTAGAGTTGAAGAATTCCTGCCTTAATTTTGGCCCAACAGCAAATATAATTTTTGGCCTGCAAAAAAATAGCACATCCTATCCAGTGGTGAAATTCAATTTTTTTTTACTACTGGTTCTGTGGGCGTGGCTTGTTGGGTGTGGTATGGCTTGGTGGCCATGGCTTGGTGGGCGTGGCAGGGGAAGGATACTACAAAATCTCCATTCCCACCCCATTCTGGGGCCAGCCAGACGTGACATTTGCCAGTTCTCCGAACTACTCAAAATTTCCACAACTGGTTCTCCAAACTGCTCGAAAGTTGCGCTATTGGTTCTCCAGAACCTTCTGGATTTCATCCCTGATTTTTCCCTAACTTTTCAGCGTTAGAAAAATCTCACACTTGAATTCTTCACCATTGAAGGGCAAGGAATAATGCAGAGGTAGAAGAAAGGGAAGTATGACTGTCATACTAATTTAAGGTACATATTATGATCCCTGTTCAAAGATTCTGAAGGATGAACAGAAAGGAAGATCTTTTGATGATCTATCAGTATGTACTTTTGTTGGCCACTGTAACTCAGTTCAGATGTTCGAATTGTACTACATTGTGTAATGCTGAAGAAGATTAGTTTAGTTTTTGGATAAGGAAGTTGCCCTCTGCTTATGGAAACTGAATTCTATGACTCCCTCTTCAACTGTTTGTATGGACAACTGTCTAGCAAATAAATATCTGAACTGATTTTATGGAATGGTTCTCCCTGTCCTACATCTTTGTCACATTTTCAAGCCTCCGGTTTGCCTTCAGGGGAGCAGGGGAGGCTGTTTTCGCCCTCCCCGGGCTCCTATAAAGCCTGGAGCCTGGGGAGGGCGAAAAACACGTGCCAAAATGGGGGGGCGCTGGTCGTGCATGCATGCACACTGTGGCTGTGCGCATAGCATTATGAGTGTGGCATGCCCGTGAATGACCCCCCCATCTCCCCCCGCTTGTGGCACGCAAGCCAAAAAATAGCAATAGCAATAGCAGTTAGACTTATATACCACTTCATAGGGCTTTCAGCCCTCTCTAAGCAGTTTACAGAGTCAGCATATCGCCCCCACAGTCTGGGTCCTCATTTCACCCACCTCAGAAGGATGGAAGGCTGAGTCAACCTTGAGCCGGTGAGATTAGAACCGCTGAACTGGCCCCTCGTATAGGTAACAAAAGAAGAATGAATGTGAAGGGAGCTTTTCAGGAAACAATCCATTCCTTCATTTGTTTCAAGAGTGGAAAGTTCTGTTTGTGACTATAAGAGACTCTGTGCCACGTGTTGCCTTGGCCTGCATTTGAGAACTCGTTATCTGGCAGCTCGCCAAGTGAGATAAGGTTCGTGTTGATAAATATTCCTTTGAAAGACTGTTTGCCAAGCCTTGCTGACTGCGAATGAAAGAAATTCAGTCATGTAAATAAAAGAGGTTTTGCTGGGACCAAGACTCTGCTTCATGCTGGTTAAGGAAGCCTAGGTCAGAACACTGGGGTGCAGAGGTAGTGCATGACATTGCATTTGTGAAAGCAGTCACCCAATGATTGGCCCAAAGTTACGCAGTTGGTTTTTATAGCTAAGGCAGTACTTAAACATGGGTTCCTCATGATTGGCCAAAAAATACCTAGCCGGCTTTTGTTCTGACCTAGTCTTCCCAAGAGCATGAAGCAAACTCCCTTGTTCCAACAAAAAACCCTTTTATTAATTTACTGTGAATTCTGTTCATTCGCATCCAGCAAAGTCTTTCAAGGGAGGATTTACAAACACAGACCTTATCTGGGCTGGCTGCAGGCCAGGGCAGCAGGATTGTTCGTCGGAGGAGGTGGGGTGGGGGGCAAAGCGGTGCAGCGCGAGGGCAAGCAGCTTGGATGGACACCCAAGCTGCTGGCGGTGGGGGCCACCTGAGCGGCCATGATCCCCCCTCCCCAGCCAGCCAGCCCACCCAACCCCTGCCCGACCTGCTCCCCGCCTGGCCAGCCGGCTGGCACAAGGACTCACCGCTCTCCTCCTCCTCCTCCTCCTCCTCCTCCTCCTCCTCCTCCTCCTCCCTGCTCAGTGCTGGGCTGGCTGCAGGCTGGGGCAGCGGGAATGTTGGCGCTTGGCGGCTCCCGCGATGCAAAGTGCCCGGCGAGCCGCCAAGACCGGGTCTGCCCAGTAGAAAAGAGAAGAAATTGCTGCTGAAGAACCTCTCCAGAATCACCCTCGATGGAAACTGCTAGATTGTGCAGTCGCTCAAGTGCCCTTGCACAGGCATGATTTGCTGCTCCCAGATCGGGAGGCAGGAGAATCAGTGCCTCCTTTGCATACCAATTTTTTTGCTTTTTAACCCTTTCTTAACTTTTAAAAGGCAAAAAATTCCGTAAGCAAAGGAGGCCCCAAGTTCTCTGGCCTCCTTCTATAGTTAACACTGAGAGCAGACACCAAGCCACTGTGACTTGAAATCTGGTAGCAACTATCGTGGCTTTAATTATTTAAAAAAAAAAATCTTTAAAATTCTTTCCTTTCCCTCAGGAGACTGGTGAGGCCCCGCCTCCCTTGCCTCTAGTGACTGCACGTCCCTGCTGTGAAGGCAGCTGATAAGTGACATTTGGCCCTCTCTGCCTCCAGGATTGGCCCATGTTCCTCCCCAACCTCCTCACTGTCCAAATCTGCTGCCAGTTCCACTGGCCGCTGACGGGCCACAACAGCTTTCATGGATAAGGCAGGACTTGAACTCATGGTTTCCTGCATTCTAGACTGGTGCCTCAACCACTAGACCAAATTGCCTTGCCTGCATTTTGCCCCATTTTTGCCAATGAACTCTTTTTGATCTTTGGTGATGTTTAATAACTAAAATTTAAGCTTTGTTTTTGCTAGCTGAATTGAATGGCAGATGTACTTGTGCTGATGTAGACATACAGATTTGCAGGAACTGATCTGGGCACAAACTCAGCTGGAAATTTTCAGAGAAACTTTCCAACACAAGATGGGACTTGTCTTCCATCCTCAGGAGGACACTGAGCCACATTATTCTAGCCCACATGAAAGCCTGTGATTTCAAGTACCATTTTCAAAGAAAAGGCGGAGGAAGGATACTATTCACAATGACAGCAATAGATGATTCTACAAAATGACTTCACAGCTTCTCTGGGAAATAAAATCTTGATCTCCTTAATTTACTCGATGCCTTCCTATTTCCCCCAAAGATCCAATATGTACATGGTAGTTTTATAACTACCTGAAATAACGACTAGAACTATTCAGCAACTCTAGCTAAATTCAGAATTATTGTAACAGCCATTTCACATATTTAAAACCATCATGTATCGGGTCTTCGGGGGAAAGAGAAAAGCACGAAGATATGTAAATTAAGGAGATCAAAATTTTATTTCTCAGAGATCAAATATGATCAAATGACTCAACCCTGTACTTTTTTAAATATGTGAATCTGATGGATTTTGCAAATCAAGAGATCTTTTGAAAGAGTTAAGGACATCAAGGGGCGGAAAACTACCTTCTTTTGTCATTTTTTTTAAAGAAAAGAAGAAGTACAGAGGACAGCGGCCCTTGATCTTCAGTTAAGAAATTCCTTTAGTCTCCAACTTTTGAAATCTGCCTTTGGAAAGCCTTCCTGCCACAAAGGTTTTATTAAACAAGAAGATCAAGATGTGAATATGAATTTTTCTAGAGAAGTAGCCGTGTCAGTTTATAATAAACCACTTAATACCAGAAGGAAATGGAAAGATGGAAAAGGCTCAGCGAAAGAATCAAATTGAAGATATTATAATATACTGAGCAATTTAAATGTCACTTTAATATCAGAGAAAATTAGTGAAGTTATATGTATAAATCTGGGGCTACTTCTCATTCCGGGTTTTATTAGCATGACTTCTCAACATTTTCAGAGGAAAGGAATAGGTTGACAGAACATTTTTCCCAGTGCATTAAGTGTACTTTATGTAAGAAATTAGAGGTCTGTGTTTGTTTTAACCATTTGCATATTGGATTAAATGAAGGATTAAAAAAATCATATTTAATGTATTCTGGCTGCAGTGTAAAAGTTAAGTATTCCCTTACCACCACCATCATAATTATATAGGGCTTTTTTTTAAAAAAAATACTATTATAATCATCCTGTTCTGTAGTTGCACTTTAAAGAAATGGAACAGTCAGCAAAACAATTTTATCTTGGGGAAAAAAATAATGTTTTGCAGCCTGTGTGGAGTCTCTGTCTGTTACACAAGCTTGTAATTTGGAGAGATGCTTAGAAGAAAACAGTATTTTGATCTAAGGTGTTTTAGAGGTTCTTCAGCCTCTTTGGGAGCCTTGCAATGTGCATTTATTTTATGCAACGTTCCCCAATCATTTATTTTATTGTGATTATTAGGACCTCATTGAAACCTTTATAGCAGGGGTCCCAACCTCTGGTCCACAGATCGCTACTAGGCCGCAGTCTGTTGGGAACCGGGCCCCGCAAGAGGTGGCTAAGCAATGAAGCTCCATTTGTGCATGTGAGGGATTAGGTTGTGTCAGTGGTGGTCGGTTTGCACCAGTTCAAACTGTAGGAAGTTATCATCCAGCCCTCTCCCAGAAAAATGAAATTCCTAGGAAATATTGAAAAGGCAGAATATTTCTCTGGATGTGAAAAGAAACATGTTTTAAAAGACAGAATAGTTGCCTATAGCTTTCTGCCCATCCCCAGCTAATGGGCCATTAAGATGGCCAAGCTAGCCCACTTTACATAATAAAGACTTCTCCTCACTGCAGCTGTAGGGGGAAGGGATATTACTCAACTGACCACAAGGCAACTGAGAACTCATCACAGCCTAGAGAGTAGCCCCTGCATGGCACCATGGGAGTCTGACAACCAGTCAGAATACATTTCTTACACAGGAACAGGAAACAGAGAGGTGGGACTGAACAGGGTATAAAAGCCTAGCAAGCCCCTTCCTCAGCCCTTCTCTCTTCTTCTCCATCAACATTGAAACATGTGATCACCTTTTCTGGTCAGGGCTCAAGCCATGTAGCCCTGTCCAACAATAAACCATCTTTCCAAGCAGCCTCCATGTCTCCAGTGTCTTCTTCCCCACTTGGAGCTGAACCCAGAAGGACATTTCTTTCAACAAAACAAACCGGTTGTTAAATGCCCCCACCCCCAGTTATCAGAGTGGTTCCTGGGCACTGCTCTGCAATGGAGAAACAGGCAACCAATTAGCACAAGGTAAGGAGAAGGCTGCTTTCCCTCTTTCTTCTCCCCGCTCCTCCCCTCATGCCGCCTGCTCCGTTTCGGGTTTCTCAATTGCAAAGCAGCGCGCAGGATCCACTTTGATAGCAAGGGTGGTGGGGGATTTAACAACCAGTTCATCCATGCTGGCTGGGGGATTCTGGGAGTTGAAGTCCACAAGTCTTAAAGTTCCCAAGTTTGGACGCCCTTGGTGGTTAAGGTAACTGGCTTAGAAACCAGATTTTAGGCTTGAGAACTGGCTGGGTGATTTTGGGCCAATCACCAGGAGACCATGAGTTCTAATCCCACCTTAGGCAGGAAAGTCAACTGGGTGAAATGAGGACCCAGACTGTGGGGCAATATGCTGACTCAAAGATGCAAAGCTCTTCTCCGAGTCGAAGTGGCGCAGTGGTTAGAGTGCAGCACTGCAGGCTACTTTAGCTGCAGTTCTGCAGTTCGGCTGTTCAAATCTCACCGGCTCAAGGTTGACTCAGCCTTCCATCCTTCCGAGGTGGGTAAAACGAGGACCCGGATTGTTGAGGGCGATATGCTGACTCTGTAAACTGCTTAGAGAGGGCTGAAAGCCCTATGAAGCGGTATATAAGTCTAACTGCTATTGCTATTGCTAAATCAATCAATTTCTCTCAGCTCAAACCACCTCACTGGGTTGTTGTTGCAGAGAAAATAGGAAGAGGAAAGAATATTAAATATGCTTTCCAGCTTCAGTTATTTATAAAAATAATAAAAATGAGGGTTTTTTTTAAAAAAACAAACAAACCCTAAAATAATGCTGTGAGTTATGGACAAAGATGCACAGTTTGTTCCAGTCTGAGCCCTGGATTAATAATTATGCAAAATGAACATATGCTTAGATCACTAAAGGAAAGGGAGTAGAGATAGTTTTTTTTCCTCATTGTACCCTTAACTTGCTGCTATACCTGAAGTCAGTTTTCAATATTTTTTCTGTTTCAGAATAGAACAGAACAGAACAGTATTCTTTATTGGCCAAGTGGTAGGTTCCCAATTTACCCGCCCGAGTGTTGACTGTTGAATGAAAGTTGTGTTTTATTATTTTCTTTTGTTCACACATTGTTTGTCTTTTGATATTGCACCCCCTTCCCTGTGATTTCCCCTCAGGGAAAAGGGCGTCCTATAAATCCTAATAAAATGTAAATGTAAATGTAAATGTAAGTGTGATTGGACACACAAGGAATTTGTCTTCAATGCCTAAGCTATCAGTGTACATAAAGAAAAATAGAATACGTTCATCAAGAATCATAACATACAACACTTAGTGATAGTCATAGATTACTAAGCAATCAGATCATACTAGGAAACAAATGAAACAATATAAATCATTAAAATGCAAGCAGCATGGTTTTAGTTACAAGTGGGAGGAGATAGGTAATAGGAAGGATGAGAAGAATAATAGTAATACAGTCTTAGTAAATAGTTTGACAGTATTGTGGGAATTAGTTGTTTAACAGTGTAGTAGCATTCAGGAAAACACTGTCCTTGTGTCCAGTTGTTCTGGTGTGCCTATAGTGTCGTTTTGAGGGTAGAAGTTGAAGCAATTTATTTCCAGGATGTGAGGGGTCTGTAGTTATTTTCAAAGCCCTCTTTTTGACTCGTAAAATGCACAAAATGTTGTTGAAAATTTGAAATTTTCCCATTGCCCTAGTTATTAGTACATAATTTACCCCTAATGCTAACTGTTAATTAGTGTGACTAAGTATATATTTTTTTTAAAAAATGTTCATATTTAAGAGGATTACAGGACCCAGCCTGGGGGTAGGGGAGCTGGAAGGACATGGATTTTCTCTCATTTTATCTCCAGCACATTGAATCTTAATGTCCTGTCAATTAAACGGTAGAAAAGTGAAGGGACACCATAACTGGGCTCTGCAATTGGCCTTCATCCAGCTTTGGTTATTCTACAATGCAGTGGTCCCCAATCTTTCTGGCTCTGCGGATCGGCAGGAGTCCCATGGTGGCGGCAGTGGCAGGCGGAAGGGGATGGTTTCACACATCTGGGTACTTGAGAGACCGCCTGCTGCCAATTACCTCCCACAGACCCATTAGATCTCACAGGGTTGGCCTCCTCCGGGTGCCATCTACCAGCCAATGCCACCTGGCTATTACCCGGGGGAGGGCCTTCTCTGTGGCAGCTCCGGCCCTTTGGAATGAACTCCCCGCAGGGATTCGGACCCTCACCTCTCTCCAGGCCTTCCAAAAAGCCGTCAAAACCTGGCTTTGCCGGCAGGCCTGGGGGTGATGAGTTCCCCTCCCCTCTCGACTTGTATGGTTGTGCGACTGTTGTCTACTTTTATTATTTGCATTTTGTCTTTTTATGTTCCCCCTTTTTCCCCCCTTGAATTGTTCGCCGCGCTGAGTCCTCCCGGAGAAGGGCGGCATGCAAATAATACAATACAATACAATACAATACAATACAATACAATACAATACAATACAATACAATACAATACACATGCAACCCAATGGTGGGATTCAAATAGTTTACCAATTAATTCACCAAAGTCAGGCTGGCTGTTGTGGGAGGCATGGCTCATCCCAGTGATACCGCTCCACCGCACATGTGGAATGAGCCTTCCACGATGGTCAACATGTCCACAAGTCTTAAAGTTGCCAAGTTTGAACACCCCTGCATTATACCAAACAGGCTCTGATTGTCATTTATAGGAATGAACTTCTAGATTTTGGTGTGCTTATTCCTTCGTTTGTATTATTTGGAGGAAAGCCGCATTAAAGGTGAACAATGTTCTTTTGGGGCGGATGGGCTAGTGAGCACACTTGTCAATTTAGTTTAAATATCCTCACAGATTCACACACAATCTCTACCCTGGGAAGATTTAAATAATGATCGGGGGCAGTCATAAAATGCCCATTTGTTACAAGGGAAACTGGAGAAGTTCCTTCTCATTATCCTTTGTAGCTTAAAGGATAATCCTTCCCACTCCTGCTTACTTTTCTCCTATGTTTCAAGATTAGTAGACCTATCACTTAAAAAAAAAGGCACTGAGCCACTGTCTCTCAACTCTTTATTTATTGCATTTATTACATTATACAATGATGGTTGTGGGAGTATAGGAGCTCAGAAGCATTACTATATATAACAATTACGCTAGAGGCTAATGCCTTGCTTTGCAGAGCTGAGCATCTTCCCGTTTAAATATTACTTTATTAGAATAATGTCCATAGAATTGATGATAAATGATGGGGCTGAGGTCCTAGCGAATGCTAAGCGAAGAACACACAAAGCTAGAGGAAACCAAAATGTCCAGTTTTGGGCTAAGGTAAAGGTAAAGGTTCCCCTCGCCCATATGTGCTACTCGTTCCTGACTCTAGGGGGCGGTGCTCATCTCCGTTTCAAAGCCAAAGAGCCAGCACCGTCGGAAGACGTTTCCGTGGTCATGTGGCCAGCATGACTAAACACCGAAGGCGCATGAAATGCTGTTACCTTCCCACAAAGGTGGTTCCTATTTTCCTACTTGCATTTTTACATGCTTTTGAACTGCTAGTTTAGCAGAAGCTGGGACAACTAATGGGAGCTCACTCAGTTATGTGGCGCTAGGGATTTGAACTGTTGAACTGCCGACCTTTCTGATCGACAAGCTCAGCGTCTTAGCCACTGAGCCACCATATCCCTCAGTTTTGGGGTAATATATGTAGCTTGCAAATATTTACCTCAGCTTCTGTTATCAAAACTTTTTCCTGGCATCCGATTTGCACTGCGTTTCCTTCAGTGTATACAGACTGACTTTGTCAACTCAACCTCTTGTTTCCCTTCTCTGTTGAGTTCCCCAAATGGCTTTGTCCTTGTTTACCTGTGCTGTTGTTTTCTCACTTTTGATGGTATGCAAAGTTCACCACAGCTGAGCTAATAGGCGAGGCGGCTGTTACACTGGAGCTATTCATTGTTCAGTCATTAAAGGAATCGTAGGTACCAAATTGTTGTCCCTCAAAGAGATTGTTGCTTCTTTGAGTTACATTTACCAGAGTTAAAAATTGACACACAAAAAAAGAAGCATGTTGACAAATCAAACATTGGGAACATCTGCTTCAACAATGTTAAAGAGCTCGTCTTTTTTCCCTTCAGCCGATTTTTCAGACCGTAAAGCCCTATTCAGACATTCATTAGTATCTGGAGCAGCAGAGAACATACTGAACTCGTTTTGTGCATATGTAGAAAGAGTATTTTCAAAACGATTACAGTGAGGGTTGTGGCAGAGGGTAGGGTTAACATGATTCATTCACAGTTGTATTTTGTGCTCAAGCCAATTCACTTCCCTCTTATTTGTACAGCATGCTAATGTTGGTTATTTTTTAATCTCATGTGGCTCATATGTAATGTGAACCTAAGACTTGGTTAGTGTTCTGACCAAGGCTTCACCAAATCACGAAACAGACTCCTTGTCCCGCCAAAAAAATCCTCCCTTTTTATTTGGCTAATGTGAATTCCTAGCATTTACATCCAGCAAAGTTCCAGAAAACAATCTTTCAAGGGTGAATTGTAACAACAGACCTTATCAGGCTTGGAGAGCTGCCAGGCCGATATCTCCCAAACACAATGCTGTACAAGAAAATACTTGGCAAGGAGTGTCCGTTGCGCTAATTAAGTAAACTAATTGTCTTCTGCAAACTCCTCTTCCCTCTCGCTCCTATTTCTTCCCCATGGGAGGGGCCATTCAGCACCCCCTTGTGCCTTTACTCCCAAATTGACACTTATCCCTTAATTGAGAGAGAAGAGAGAAAGGGAAGAAAGAGAGAAAATAGAGAGAAGAGAAAGAGGCGAAGGAGGGGAAAATGAGAGAGAGGAGAACAAGAGAGGAGGAAAAGAGGAGAGGAGAGAAGAAAGAAAGGGAAGAAAGAGAAGAGAGAACAGAGGAGAGAAAGAGGTGAAGGTGGAAAAAATGAGAGAGAGAGAGAGAAGAGAAAGGAGGAAAAGAGAGGAGAGAGAAGAGAGAAAGGGAAGAAAGAGAGAAGAGAGAACAGAGGAGAGAAAGACAGAGGAGAGAGAGAGGGAGAGAGGGAGAAAACAGAAGAGAGAGGGAGGAGGGAGAGACAGAAAGAACCCTCCCATGCCATTCAAGTCCAAACTGAACACAATCCACAAAGAAGAAAAGTCTCCAATGGATTAAGCCTACAGGAAGGCTAGTATTATTATATTCCCTGCCCACTCTCACACTCCTAAAGTGCATCTGCAAGGAAATTGGAACAATCCCTCTTGCTATTATATCTGCAATTGTGAAGTTGCTCATTTAACCTGTGCAATGACCTGGAATGTTTGGCGTTGCTGAGACAGGGGGGAAAAAAGAGATCTGATGAATTCGTGAAGGAATGTTACTGGTCTGGAGCAGATTTGCTTGGTTAGCAAAAGATTGTACAACTGACAGCCAGTACACAGGAGGGTGAATGTGGGGAGGGGAGTTGTGTTGGGACTTTTGTGAGAAAGCATGGGCCAGAATGAAAAGTGGCAGGGAAATGCGAGAACAAACGAAGGTGCATTCGTAAGAGCTTAGCATAGCTCAGGGGTAAGTAACTATGGAAACTTTGAGACCTATGGGCTTCAACTCCCAGAATTTCCCTTATTAATGGATTTTTTTTTAAATGGTCCAAATAAACTTTCTATACAAAACCAACTGTCTTAATTCTATCCCACTTGTTGTTGGTTTTTTCCAATCAGTTTTTCTAAAATCCTTGCTCAGATCCACAATTTTGTATTGCTTCTCTGTGCTTCTCTTATCTATTAGGATGATCCTGTAGTCCAGTGTTTCTCAACCTTGGAGACTTTAAGTCCTGTGGACTTCAACTCCCAGAATTCCCCAGCCAGCTAGCTGGGGGATTCTGGGAGTTGAAGTCCACAGGACTTAAAGTCGACAAGGTTGAGAAACACTGCTGTAGGCTTTCATCTCTATATCCTTAACTCGTTTTCTGTCCCCTTTGGGTCCTCCTGGTTAAATCTATATTCTCTTCACTTGGAGTCCGAACTCGACTTTCCTTTTGAACTGCCGCCTTTCTCCCTCTCTCTCTCCGTGATGACAAAACTATGGCACGCATGCCCAAAGTGGCAGGTGAAGCCGTGTCACCCGGCACACGCAGCCTTGTCTGTTTGTCTTCCAGGTTTCTGGCCCGTATGCGTGCGCAATGATCAGCTGTCCTTTGTGCGTGCGGCAGTGCCAAAAATTGGTGTGCGCATGCACGCTGGCCAGCTGATCGTCAGGTGTGCATGCACTCCAGAACCCTGAAGTTTGGCTTTTCCAGAGTGCGATCCCTTCACACCTGCAGCAATGCGGAAAACCGGCCTGCACATGCGTGCCAGCCAGCGGATTGTCGGGCGCGCATGCATGCTAGAACCCAGAAGTTTGGCTTTTCTGGAGCGCGGCCCCAACGAGCACGCATGCAATGTTTCCCCGCGACCTTTTCGGCACTCGGTGCCAAAAAGGTTCGCCATCATTGCTCTAAGTCATTGTTTCTCCACCTCAGCAACATTAAGGTGTGTGGACTTCAGGTTCCAGAATTTCCCAGCCAGCATGCTAGCTGGGGAATTGTGGGAGTCGAAGTCCACATATTTTAAGATGGTTGTGGCTGAGAAATACTGCTAAAGGTCTCCGGGCCTCTCCTGGAGTCTTCCCAGCTTTATTTGTCATGTCAATCACTTTCACAATTTTGTAGGTGCTAAAACTATTTCTTTTCTTTTTCTTTTTTCTTTTTGTTTCACTGCTGTCGCTTCTAGCTGGGCTCCGTATCTCTGGCCTGCTTCTTGCAGCTTTGTTGATAGTGCCTGAATGCTTCAAATGCCTCAGCTGCTTGAAAGAGATTTGCTGGCATATTATAGGAACTCTGTTTCTCATGCAGCTGCCCTATTTTCATCGTATACAGGTTCAACCTTTCTTTTGTTTCCTTCCTCTTCTTTCTTCTTGCACATGTCTTGGTCAATTCCCTCCCCCTTACTTTTTCCCTCCACCCCTTCCCCTCCCCTCTCCCTCTTGCTTGACCTCCCCTTCTTTCCTTCTTTTTTCCTTCTTTCCTTCCTTCCTTCCTTTCTCCTTCCCTTCCCTCCTTTCCCCTCTCCCTCTTCCTTGAACTCCTTTCTTTCTTTCTTTCTTTCTTTTTTCCTGCTTTCCTTCCTTCCTGCCCTTCCTTCCTTTCTCCTTCCCTCCCTTCCCCTCTCCCTCTTCCTTGAACTCTTTCTTTCTTTCTTTCTTCCTTCCTTCCTTCCTCCTTCTCTTCCTCCCTTCCTTCTTCCTCTCCCCTCTCCTTCTTCCTTGACCACCCTTCCCTCCCTCCCTCCTTCCTTCCTTCCTTCCTTCCTTCTTTCTTTCTTTTTTCCTTCTTTCATTTCCTTCCTCTTCCTTGAACTCCACTTCTTTCTTTCTTTCTTTCTTTCTTTCCCCCCTCCCTCCTTCTCTTCCTCCCTTCCTTCCTCCCCTCCACTCTCCTTCTTCCTTGACCACTTCTTCTTTCTTTCTTTCGTTCGTTCTTTCTTTCTTTCCTTCCTTCCTTCCTTCCTCCCTTCCCCTCCTCTTCCTTCCTCCCTTCCTCCCCCCCTCCCACTTCCTGGACCACCTCTTTTTTTCTTTCTTTCCTTCCTACCTTCCCTCCCTCCCTCGATTCCTCTTTTCCCCTTCCCTCATCCTTGACCTCCTCTTCCTTCCACCCTCCCTCTCTCCCTCCCTCCCTAATTCTGCCTTTCTTCCTGCAGATCACCTAGCCAACTTCCTTTTTTAAAGGGTCATGCCAATGATGCTGTCAAGATTCTTACTTAGTGCCCGGTAGCTGTAAGGGCCTGGATGCAAAAGGAGAGGTTGCAGCCCCTTCCTAGATTATAGCTTTCTGCCACTCCCAGTTGGTTTACTGGAGTGCCTTCCACATGGACTTGACTTTGAATAGCATTCAGAAGCTTCAACTGGTTCAGGATGTAGTGGCAAACGCGGGTGCACCAAAGTTCACCCATGGATGTCAGGGGACTGGGTTAGTTGCAAAACTATCTATCTACGAAGGTTTCTGTCCAGTCCATCAGGTGTGCCAGGTGGGCATGTACCAGTTCTCTTCTAATAAACCCTGCCATCATTGTTCAGCTTCCCTGTTCATGTTTTTGCCCTGTGTAAAAGCTTCCTGTCTCAAAACCTGGAGGGACACAACCCTCTTCATCTTCCAAGAAAGCAATTAAGATCTGCCCCCCACTCCAAGTTTAGGTGAAGGTTTTTTTTTTCCTGAGTTGTCCAGTGTTCATTTTTTTTTCTTATTTATATTGGATTATTATTAATGTTGGTTATGAGATTTTACCTTGTTCTTTTTACAATTGTTTGCTGCCCAGAGATATGTATTAAAAAAAACAACTTGCCGACCATTGACCGTGTTGTATTATTAAAATATTTAAGATGGGCAGCCACAGAGATTTTCTGAATAAATAATTAAAGGACTGCCTCAGCTAAATTCCTGCGGACGGGGCTTTTAAAAGCTTCTCTGGGTACAGGCCTTCTAGTTTCCAAGAACTGTCCCTTCCACATCACTCTTCCATGAAACATTACCAGTGAAACGTGAAAAACAAGCACTCGGGAAAGAAATCTGACAAGGTCAAGCTTCTTTCCAACCCGTGTATTGTGTTATTTGCTTTCCTTCATCTATATCTGGGGAAAGGAGAAACTGCTCTGATAAACTTATATTGCACTCTACATAGAATCTGTTTATTTATTTATATCCGAATCTTTTTTATATATATATATACATAACTCAAGATGGCAAGCCTATCTAATACTCCTTCTGCCTTCTATTTTCCCCACAACAACAAAACTGTGAGGTGGGTTCGGCTGAAAGAGGGGGACTAGCTCAAAGTCACCTAGCCAGCTTTCAAATCTAAGGTGGGAACTAGAACTCACAGCCTCCTGGTGATTGGCTAAAAGTCACCCAGCCTGCTTTCCAGTCTAAGATGGGGCTAGAACTCACAATCTCCTGGTGATTGGTTCAAAGTTACCCAGCCTGCTTTCCAGTCTAAGATGGAACTAGAACTCACAGCCTCCTGGTGATTGGCTAAAAGTCAGCCACTTGGCTTTCAACCCTAAGATGGGACTAGAACTCACAGCCTCCTGGTGATTGACTAAAAGTCACCCAGCCTGCTTTCCACTCTAAGATGGGGCTAGACACAGCCTCCTGGTGATTGGCTAAAAGTCAGCCAGCCCGCTTTCCAGTCTAAGATGGGACTAGATCTTACCATCTCCTGGTGATTGGTTCAAAGTTACCCAGCCTGCTTTCCAGTCTAAGATGGGACTAGAACTCACAGTCTCCTGGTTCCTAGTGTGTGCTTTAACCATTAGACAAAAGCAGCATCAGTTATAACTGGAAACCTGTAATGGGCTGTGAGAATAATCTTGAATGAAAAAAGGAAGGAAGCACTGTAGCTTGATAAGAGAAATCTGGGTCCAAAGGTGGGATGGGAATCTTTGAAAGGGACCTCCCTCGTTCTCTAGAAAGTAAAGGCAAGGGAGGAGAGGGGAGAAGGTTTTCAGACTTGCAAGGTTCTGCTACTGTAACTTTACAATAAAGTTAGTAGTAGTACTCAGGATCTTGATTTCCTGTCTGCATTACCTCAGAGGGCTGACAAGGCCCATAATCCCTAGCCAGCTACAAGAGGGTTGCTGTCTCCAAAACATGGGTTCTACAGTACCTTTTGGAATTCAGCCTTTAACTCATCCTAGAGCTCAGGTTCAATGTGCTGCCCACACCAGCCCACTGAAGTCCTAGGAAGGCAGGTTTTTGCTCAAATAAGGTAAAGGTTCCACTCGCACATATGTGCTAGTCGTTCCTGACTCTAGGGGGCGGTGCTCATCTCCGTTTCAAAGCCAAAGAGCCAGCACTGTCCAAATACATCTCTGTGATCATGTGGCTGGCATGACTAAAGGCCGAAGGCACATGGAACACTGTTACCTTCCCACTAAAGGTTGTTCCTATTTTTCTACGTGCATTTTTACATGCTTTTGAACTGCTAGGTTGGTAGAAGCTGGGACAAATAACAGGTTCTCACTCAGTTATGCGGCACTAGGGATTCGAACCGCTGAACTGCCGACCTTCTGATCGACCAGCTCAGCGTCTCAGCCACTGAGCCACTGCATACTCAAGACTATTTCCACAATCTAAATCTGTTTATACATGTAGTCACGGGCCAGGTTTAAACATCACAAGTTTCAATATGTTCGTCCATATTTACCAGCAGGGAAATGCAAAATGTTCTTTGAATGGGGTGAGAAATTCTCTATTAGTATCGATCAATGTCAGTTGCTGTATTTCTGAGGGTGATGTAGCAAAATAAGGCGCATGGTGAGAGGTTGGAGTGACATATGAAAATGACAAAAGAATTGGTGATAGAAGATTAATGTATTTTTATAGAGTGCATCACTCTATAAAAGAGTGGTGGGTTCCAGATCCCATTGCAATGGTTGGAATGGGCTTGGCGTCAGCCACATGGATGTGCGCAGTGTGCACACCACGCACATGCGTCGTACCTGCCAGCAATGCCCCCGCAAGCCTCCGCGACACTCCAGCTGCTCGGCGGAGCGTCACGCAGGTGCTGTGCGTGCCATGTGCATGCGCGGAAGCGCTGAAGGCTTTAAAGGACAGGTAAGGGGCTCGGGTGAGCCCTCCGGAGCACCGTACCGGAACGGTGTCCGGTGCTCCAGGCAGGCTCCGGTATGCCCGTTCCGGGGCCTACCGCCTGCAACCCACCACTGTGGGTAGAAGTGCATAGAAAACAAGTCAGAATAAAGAGATCTGCCTTAGTGGCAGTGTGTATGAAAAGGATCTAGAGGGTCTCGTGCAGGGATAGCTAACCTTTTTGTAAAGGTGTGCCAAAATTGTGTGCATGCACCCAGACCCACAATGGAATGTGCCCCACTTACCTGTGCATGCATGCATGCTCTCTTTCTCTCCCCCCCGCATCTGCACGAGGGGATTTTTTTGCCCTCCCCAGGCTCCAGAGGCTTTCCTGAAGCCTGGGGAGGGTGAAAATGGCCTTCCCCAGCTGCCTGGAGGCCATCCGGAAGGCGGAAATGGATCATTTCCAAACTTCCATTGAACCTGTTTTTTGCCCTCCCCCAGCTCCGGAGGCTTTCCTGAAGCATGGGGAGGTTGAAAAATGACCGAACAGCCCAACCGGAAGTTCGGGGATGAACTTCCAGTTGGCCCGTTTTGCCTGTTTTTTGCCCTTCCCAGGCTTTCCTGACGGCGAAAACGGCCTCACTCGGCCCTTCGGAAGGCCAAAAATCAGCTAGCCAGCGCACGCATGCGCGCCGGAGCTGAGGGCTAGCATGCTGGCAAATATGGCTCTGTGTGCCACCTGTGGCACATGTGCCATAGGTTCACCATCACAGATCTAGTGGATCACCATCGGAACATAAAGAAGCAGTGCATATAGCACAGAAATGCAATGAGTTACAGATAATCCTTGATTTACAATCTTTCATTTAGTGGATGTTCAAAATTCAATCAATCAATCAATCAATCAGAAGAAAGCTGGAAGGAGCCTTGGGGGTCTTCTAGTCCAGCCCCCTGCACAAGCAAGAGACTATACCATTTCAGACAAGTGGCTGTCCAGTCTCTTCTTAAAAACCTCCAGTGATGAAGCGCCCACAACGTCTGGAGGCCAGCAGTTCCACTGGTTATTTGTTCTCACTGTTATGAAGTTTCTCCTTAGCTGCAGGTTGCTTCTCTCCTTGATTATTTTACATCCATCCATTACAATGGCACCGAAAAAAGTAACTTAATACTAATTTTCACACTTACAACCATGGCAGCATTCCCAGGGTCATGTGATCAAAATTTAGATGTTTGGCAAGTGGTTTATATTTATGATGTTACAATGTCATGGCATCCCTTTTTGCAACCTTCTGACAAACAAAGTCAATGGGGAAGCTATATCCGTGTTACTTACTTAACAACTGCAATGATTCACTTAACATTGTGGCAAGAAACATCCTAAAATGAGTGTCTATGCAGATTCTCAGGCATCCACATTATGGCTGTCCCAAAGGTGCCTTTTTTGTAGGAGGCAACTGGACTTTCTGGTTTTTCTTTGAAGACATTTCACTTCACATCCAAGAAGCTTCTACAGTTCTCCCTTTACATGGCTAATCCTGAAAGGAAGGCAGGAAGGAAAAATTCTGATGTTGTTTCTACCCTCATCTTTATTGCCCTGCTTACAGAAATTGCCTCTCCGGTTAACCCTTCTTACCGTATTTTTTGGAGTATAAGATGTACCAGAGTACACGATTTTAAGAGGCAATTTTTTTAAAAAAAAGTTTTTGCACTCTGCAAACCTCCCCAAAACAACCCATTTTTCACGAAAATGGGCCTGGTTTTTCCCCCAAAAAGGGCATGAATAATCCTTAGGAGGCTTGTAGAGTATTCCTGGGGGGTGGGGGGCCCAAAACGAGCAAACAATGGCCAATGTTTTGCAAAAATGAGCCCATTTTTGTCCAAAAAAAAAGGGCATTAGGAAGCTTATAGAGTTCTCCTGGGGGCTTGGTGGGCAAATTTGACCAAAAAAACAACCCATTTTTCACTCATTTCTGCTCTCCCCAGCCCCCAGAAGCTCTCTGAAAGCCTCCTAAAATCTATGCACGGCCATTTTGGTGAAGGGAGTGGGTTTTCAGGAAGCAAAAAAAAAATGCTGTATTCAGTGTATAAGACACACCCAGATGTTCAGCCTCTTTTTTGAGGGAAAAAAGTGTGTCTTATACTCTGAAAAATATGGTACATTGTAACAGCTGAGGCAAAGCGCCCATCAACCTGAGTGACATTGAGATGGTCACACCCACCCAGTCAAACGACCACCGAGCCCCGCCTACCCAGCTGGTCATTAGGGCAGAGAACCGGTTGTTAAATTAGTTGAATCCCACCACTGCAACTTATTCAAAGTACTGCAATCAAAACTGGTGTTTACACTTTAAAATGGAATGGAAAAGCTGAAAGAGGGTTCAGAGGTGAGTTAATAAGACCGTAAGGGTTATGGAAACCCTAAACAGAGGTAGATTCATATTTTCTAAAGATTTTCACATCTTCACTTAAGTGACCAGCTACCACCGATGGTTGAGTGGATTCCTGCACTGAGCAGGGGATGGAATTAGACGACATAGGAGGTTATCTCTGATCCCTACAGTCTATGATTTTATTAATATAATTCACCTATCTAAAATATCTTGCTCGGACATCTTAAATTTATTTTTCTAAAGGTTCGCATCCCTTCAACCTTCGAGCTTAGATAACTGATAGGCTTGGATATTATGGTTTTCCATTTAAGCATAAAATCCGGCTTCTGCAGCACCAGTTCTTAACATTTTCCTTTGTGAAGACACTGCCTTTTCACTCAAATTATACCATTATGCATATTTAAACATCTTTACTTAGTGAAAAATTCTCCTTCCTCAGTTCTTTTGGACTATCCAAAAGTATCCAAAAATACAGTCATATTCATATAAAACATATTGAGTTTGTTGAGTTGTTTGGGGCTCAAAATATATTTAGTACATGTTTTGTTACTATTAACGGGTGATACGTCACTGCTGGGAGAATATGTTTTGATCCTTTTTATCCTGCTAAATTGATGCTGGAAAATAATCCAGGTATTAAAATTTATCTTTAAAATACTTTTCATGGATGGATGCTGGAACTTTTGCATTAGATCTACAAGTAGATGACAACAATTTCATATCTAAATCTAAATCAATATCTATCTCTCTATCTCTTTATCTGTATTAGAAGATGAATATAATCTGTTAATTGCTATCCGCTGGCTCTGTTTTCAATTGCAACGTTTACAGGTAGACTACAATTAAGCTCAACATTTCTGTCCTAAGCAAGTCAATTGTTAAATGAGTTTTGCCTCCATTTTACAACTTTTCTTGCGACAGTCGTTAAGGGAATCACTGCAGTTGTTAAGTTAATTGCTTGATTGTTAAGTGAATCTGGCTTCCCCATTGACTTTGCTTGTCAGAAAGTTTGAAAAGGTGAACATACGACCCCCGGGATAGTGCAACCGTCATAAATACATGCCAATGGCCAAGTGTCCAAATTTTAATCAGATGACCGTGGGGATGCTGCAATGGTCATACAGGAAGTTTGGAAGTTTATTGACATTTGTATGCCTCCCACTCACTAGGGACTCTGGGCGGCTTACAGAAAAACAAGGGAATATATAAAAATTAAAATAGAAATACAATTATTTAAAAATTCCACAACATACATACTACTTAAAGTGGGGCTGGATGCTAATCAACAGCCCCAGGCCTGCTGGAACAGCCAGATCTTAGTGGGTTTACGGAAGGCCGGAAGAGTAGTGAGGGTCCGGATCTCAACGGGGAGATCATTCCATAGGGCCGGGGCAGCAACAGAGAAGGCCCTCCCCCGGGGGATCACCAGCCAACATTGACCGGCCGATGGTACCTGGAGGAGGCCCAATCTGTGTGATCTTATCGGTCTTTGGGAGGTAAATGGCAGTAAGTCACTTTTCAGTGCTGTTGTTATGTCGAGGACTACCTGTACTCAAGAATCCAGTCAATTAAATAGTCAGCACCAAATTGGCACTAGGTATGAGTCAACAGAATTCAAGGATGGATGGACTTGGATTGCTTTTGGGGACATCACGGTGATCTCGCAGAATATTGGCCACTGACACTATTTTACATTTGCTGATCACTGATCGTATATTATTAAAAACAGGGAAGGGCAAGCCACATTATAACCGAACGCCTTCAATGCCAAATGATCAGAGATGCGCAGAATTGAACATCAGCATTATCGAAAGGTTAAAGGTTGACCCCACCCACCCAAGCCTGTATACCCGTGTGTGTAACAAGGTGAGGGAGGGTTCCGATTTGTTGTGCTATGCCAAGCCATGTCAGTAGGCCATAACGCATCCTTTAATTGTGTGTCTTCCCACCCTATCAATGGTGTTTGATTAATAGATTAATGAAAGCCGACAAGAAGAACAAAGGGCAGAGCCAAGAGTGCTGCAGAGAGAAACCTCCTACAGAAGAGATTGATTAGTTTGTAACCATGAACAATGGGAGATGCCATTCAACCACTTATTAAAACAAAACTAAATAAACCCAAACAGTTGGACCGTCTGGTAACAGGAGTGGGTAAATAGTACAGAAACGTGCACAGTAGTCTTGACACGGGGAGATCATAAATCAGAAAGCATTGGTGGCTTATGATTCTCAAATATTTAACAATATCAACAATATGGTTCGCCTCCTGCCGTTATATTAGTGAAAGGAAGAACATTCTGAATTGTGTTGGAGGGGCAAATTCAAATGTTTATGTATTTCACACCACATATTTTGGCTTTTCACAAACCAAACAGATTTGCGTTTTCCTGTGCTTTCAACTAGATGTCCCAGGTATAAACTCATTATAGTTTTACAGTAGGGTAAACCTGGGCATTTTACAGCCCGCATGCCAGTGGTTTGATTCAAATTACCGGTTCTGTGGGTGTGGCTTGGTGGGTATGGCTTGGTGGGTGTGGCTTGGTGGGCATGGCAGGGGAAGGCTACTGTAAAATCCTCATTCCCTCCTGATCAGCTGGGACTCGGGAGTCATAGATGGGGCCAGGGCCAATAAGAGGTGGTTTTTACCGGTTCTCCAAACCACTCAAAATTCCCACTACTGGTTCTCCAGAACTGGTCAGAATCTGTTGAATATCACCTCTGCCACACGCTACATGTGGTATGTTGGGGTCAGTGTCGGGTGGCATCAGCAGGAGGTGCAGTGACGGCTGCCCACAATAGACCCAATTTCTCATGTGGCTCTTTGGGAAAATTAATTGCCCACCTCTGCAGAAGGGAAGTTTTAAATAATTGTATATGTCTGTGTATGTATAAAACACAAAGTGTGCATTTGTACAATGGATAATCAGATTTTATTTGATCTGAATGCCCCAGTCTGAACCCATGTAAAATAAGGGCTTTGATGAAGCTCTGTATGGGGTCTCCCAACTCTTCAACTTTAAGACCTAAATGGACTTCAACCCCCAGAATTCCTCAGCCAACCATGCTACTTGGGAATTCTGGACATTGAAATCCACAAGTTTTAAAGTTGCTGAGTTGAGAGATCCCTTCTCTGTATGATGGTTTGATAAAAAGTATTTAAAAATGCCAAAGGAGATACATCTTCATAGAGTCCGTATATTTTTGGTGCCTGGTTCTCTTAAAATAGATTGGAATATAAACTACTGTCAAGGATTATTAATTTGTCTGCCAAAAGTTGTAATTAATGCATACACATAAACAAACACACAAGAAGTTCATCTGATGCAGCTGTATTCCAAATCAAGGAATAATATAAAATAGTGGAATCATAACGATTTTTGAAAAATGCATCTTGCACGTAGGTGTATATTAAAAAAACAAAAAAAAAAACCCTCCACCAATATAAAAATAGGAAATGTTGAAATACTGTTAAACCTGCCATCTACTAAATGTGTGATAACAAATAAAAAGAGGCTTCAACTAATAAATGTTACAATTTTGTTGTCAGTTGTCGGTAAAATGGAAGATATATCGTATAAAAATCTTTCCAGGTAATTTGAAAGTTTGGATATTGGTGTTCTGTCTGCTGTTGTACAATTTGCACACCCACAAAATATGTGCATTTAAGGTTTGTGTATTCCCACCATTATGGGGACAGAAATACTTCATATAAGAAACATGTGAAAACTGGTCACATATAGGTAGTGTGTAAGTGGTTGCTTAACAATCTCTCAAAGTTGCAACGGACTTCCTCAGAGCTACAGTGGTACCTGGGTACTCATTATTAATTAGCAATAGCAATAGCAGTTAGACTTATATACCGCTTCATAGGGCTTTCAGTCCTCTCTAAGCGGCTTACAGAGTCAGCACATTGCCCCCACAGTCTGGGTCCTCATTTCACCCACCTTGGAAGGATGGAAGGCTGAGTCAACCTTGAGTCGCTGAGATTAGAACCACTGAACTGCAGATAACAGTCAGCTGAAGTGGCCTGCAGTACTGCACCCTAACCACTGCGCCACCTCGGCTCTTCAATTGGTTCTGGCATGATGAGTAGCAAAGACAATGATTACCAAACACATTTTCCCATATGGAATAATTTAGTGAGTCACAAAGCAGCCAACACCAACAAGTTCTAGCTTGTACCAAGGTAGCACTGAATTTACAACCAGTTTTCAGAGTTATGACAGCCCCACTCCTTCCCTCCCTCCTTCCCTCCCTCCTTCCCTCTCTCTCCCCCCTCCCCCCCTCTCTCTCACACACACCACAGTCAATGATCACATTTTGGATGGCTCACCTTTATGGCCATTTGCAGTGACCCACCGTTACATGACTATGATTTGAGTAGTTTTCTGCTGGTTTCTGTTTTTCTGATTTCAAGCAAAAAAAGTGTCCATTGTTGACAGTGGATTTAATTAATCACTGCTGTGTTCAATAACGGCCATGTTTGCTTAAGGGCCATTATAAGAAATGGTTGCAATTTCGAATCTGGTTGTGTGATGCCTTGATTTACAACCACAATGATTTACATCCATAACCCTATGCTCAATTATAGTTGTAAGTTGAGCACTACTTGGGGTTTGGTGAAGCAAAAGAGAGATGAATCTAATCTTATAAAATATTGATTCTTCCTTGGAAAGGAAAGTTGACAGGATCTTAATAAACTGAAAGGATAACCCAGAAGTCATTGGCAAACTTTTGGGTAGCATCTGCAAAAACTGGAAATGGATTATAGCTTAGAAATTTACAGAAAGGCTTTACAAATGCAAGCTATTTACAAATGGTTTTGAGTCAAGGCTGACATAAGTGTCCTGAAGGTGGAACAAATATCCTGAAGAAATATTTGTGGAAGTGAGTTGAAGTCAGAACTGGGATGCTTAAACCCAGACCCAACATTCGACAGGAAAAATCAGCTTCTAAGGCTGAAATGGTTGACGCTAGGTATTCTCGAGCTTGAAATTGACATACAGTTTGAAATCCATACAATATCTTTAACGTCCCACAGAACTGGTACCTATTTATCTACTTGCATGTTTATGCTTTCAAACTGTTCGGTGGGCAGGAGCTGGAGCAAGAACAGGAGCTTGCTCCATTGTACGGTGCTCAGGTCTTGAACGCCCAACTGTCAGCTTTCCAGATTGACAAGCTCAGCTTCATAACCACTGAGCCATCACGTCCTCAGTTGAGGTGTATAAATCACTTAATAATGTCAAAAGTTTTCCGTCTTCTGGGGCTGCATTACTAGCTGTCCAGGGCTGCTTAGGGCTGACAGGTTGGACATGCCTGCTTTAGCAGCAATAGCTCTTAAACTTATATACCACTTCATGGTGCTTTACAGCCAGCTCTAAGTGGTTTACAGAGTCAGCATATCAGTGGTGAGATTCAGCCAGTTTGCACCTATTCGGGAGAGCTGGTTGTTAACTTTCTAAGCAGTTCGGAGAACTGGTTGTTGGAAGAAATCTCATTTTGTTTTTTCCCACTTTACAGGGCTAATCCTGTAAGGAAGGCAGGAAGGAAACATTCTGGTGTTGTTTCTAGCCTAATTGTTATTGCCCTGCGTACAGAAGCAGCCTCTCCAGTTAACCCTTATTACATTGTAACAGCTAAGGCAAAGTGCCCATCGACCTGAGTGACGCTGAGTTGGCCATGTCCACTCAATCACATGACCACTGAGCCCTGCCTACTCACCTGGTGATTAGGGCAGAGAACCAGTTGTTAAATTATTTGAATCCCACCACTGCAACATATTGTCCCCAACAATCTGGGTCCTCATTTTATCCACCTCCAAAGGATGGAAGGTTGAGTCAACCTTGAGCCTGGTGAGCTGCCAGCGGTCATCAGAAGTAGCTTGCAGTACTGCATTTTAACCACTGCGCCACTGTGGCTCCTAGATACAAACCTTAAAATTGAAAGCCAGCCTGTCAGCCTAGATGAGGAGTATGGCGTTTTAAGGGTAGCAGAGTCACCTGCAAGAGGAAACCATGGAATCATTATCTTCAAGAGGGTAGATTGGACGGTGCATGCTCTAAAGGAGAGGGACTTCTATTCTGATGCTCCACCTGACGTCTTTAATGCTTTGACATCTCACCCCTAGATACTGCTGCTCAATGAACAAGTAAACTACTCTTAGGCCATGCATCTATCAATTCTGCAATGTGCCAACCAGTGTGCCACCTGGGCTAGTGACTTATGTGCCAGGAATGAGGTGGCTTCCTGGCCACCCCTCACTTGATAGATAAGTGTATCCTGTTTGAGGATCGAATCTACTTTGTACACAAGGGTTGTTGCAACACCCAAGGATGCCTCTTGCCCTGTTGTGAGTTGCATGTTGAAGACAAACAAGTGGCATTGATTAGAGTTTATTGGGTAGTGTCTAACTTTCCCCAGGTGTGGCAGATAATGAGCCAACTTTTGATAGTTGATGATAAGAGTACATAAGATAGCCGAAGGTGAACGGTGTTTGAGGGATCTATTGATGCTTTTGTTTCAGTGGTCAGCATCAAGGGTTTATGCTGCCAGAAGCACCAGCAGACATCACCAAATTTATCCTTCTACTTTCAAAGTTGTGCGTACTGTTGTGGCCCGCTGGCAGCCAGCAGAGCTGGCAGCAGAGTCGGGCAGTGAGGAGGTTGGGGAGGAATATGGGCCAGTCCTGGGGGTTGGGGAAAGCTCAGACAAGGGCTCTGTTTTAGAGGCAGAGAGGGAGTTAGACAGCAGTGAGGCAGAAGAACAGCTGGAGCCTGTTTCTAGTATGTGCATGGGCAGAGCTGCCAGAAGACAAGAACAACTAAGAAAGCAGGGTTGACTTAAGAGTAAAGCCATTGGCCCCTCCCATAGGAAACAAAAGAAGAACGAATGGGGAGTGGGCTTTTGCAGGAAACAATTTGTTCATTCAGTCATGTCAAGAGTGGAAATTTCAGTTTGTGAGTATAAGAGACTCTGTGCCAAGTTTTGCTTTGCCCTGTGTGTGGAAACGCCTGTATTTTTCGGAGTATAAGACGCACCAAGATTTTGAAGAAGCAAATGAAAAAAAAAAAAAAAGCTTTTACACTCTGCAGACCTCCCCAAACCGGCCTGTTTTTTTTGCAAAAACGGGACCTTTTTTTGCCAAAAAAGGGGGGGCATGCATAGCCTTTAGGAGGCTTATAGAGTGCTCCTAGGGGCTGGGGGGCAAAAATGAACAGAAAGCAGCCTATTTTTCACTCTTTTTTGCCCTCCCCAGCCTCCGGGAGCACTCTGGAAGCCTGCTAAAGGCTATGCACTGCTATTTTTGTAAAGGGGGTGGGGTTTGCGGAGGCAAAAAATGCTGTATTCAGTGTATAAGATGCACCCAGATTTTCACTCTCTTTTTTGAGGGAAAAAGGTGTGCCTTATACTCCCAAAAATACGGTAGTTATCTGGCAGCGCTCCAAACGAGATAAGGTGTGTGTGGATAAACATCCCTCTGAAACACTGTTTGCTAAGCCTTGCAGACTGTGAACAAGAGGAATTCACGGTTGTGTAAATAAAAGAGGTTTTGTCAGAACCAAGACTTTGCTTCTTGCTTTTTAAGGAAGCCTGGGTCAGAACACATATAGATATATTTATGTATGCAAACCTCTATATGCAAATATCCGCGAAGAGGTTTCCTTCCTTTATCCCTCTCAGTTCAATAACAGACTAGGAAACTCTCCCGGGTTTCATTGCCATCAAAACCCAAACAGCCAAGAAGAAAGTTTCTGACTTCAAAAACCAATGAATCCAGCCATGAAAGAATAAGATTAAACCTGGAGATGTAGAATTGGATATTTTTCTTAAGCCATTCTTTCAAATTCATGTACAGGGGGAAAAAAAAAAAAACTAAGTCTTTCCAAATCCTAACGGGATCTTGTGAAGAACTTTGATCATTGGCGTGAAAACACAAGTAGACAGGAAGAGTGTTCAAGTGACAAAAAGGGACATATAAAAAAATATTGCTGGGTCAATATTGAAGGCATCGTAAATGAGCGTGTAGAATATCCGGCACCAACTCTCCTTCCTTGCAAATACTCCACAGCGCGGAACGAACTGGGAGAACCAAAAAGGGAATGTGTTACTTGAATCTTCTTAAATTCTTTAGAGGGGGAAATGTATATTTATGGGGAAGAGGAAGAAATCCATCTGGGAAACCTCACGGACAGCCTTGCACAACATGATAAGAGATCAGAGGCTTGGCACATCCCTTGCTACGTTTGACATAGTTAAAAAGCCGTTTCCTCCACCCTGGCTATTTCTGCTAAGAAGGGTGTTTTTGTTATGCCCTGGCAGAATATATGTGTGTGTGTGTGTGTTTCTGTGTGTGTGTTGTGTGTGTTGTGTGTGTGATAGCGAGGGGGGGGGAGATGCTTCCTAGTACAAACGTTACATATTTTATATTTTATGATACATCCTGTATTGTTAAACCTGGAATAACTTCCTAGCAAGTGGATATCCTTCCTTCCTCCCTCCCTCCCTCACTTCTTTCCATCTCCCTTCCCTCCATTTCTCTTTCCCTTCCTTATTCCTATCTCCTCCTTCCCTTCTTTCCACCTCCTCCCTGACTCTTTCCCTTCCTTATTCCTTTCTTCTTTCTTCCCAGCTGCTTCCTTCCTCCCTCCCTTCTTTCCATCTCCTCCCTCCCTTCCTCTCTTTCCCTTCCTCATTCCTTTCTTCTGACTTCACATCTCTTTCATCCGTCCCTCTCTCCTTCCTCCTTCTCTCCTTTCTTTCCATCTCCTTCCTCCCTCTTTCTCTCTTTCCCTTCTTTATTCCTTCCTCCTTCCCAACTCCATCTGCGACAGGAACAATCTGGATCTGAACACACACAAAATAGTGTTTGAAATGGTGGTAGACTTTAGGAGAAACCCTACCATACTACCACCTCTTACAATACTAGACAACACAGCATCAACAGTAGAGACCTTCAAATTTCTAGGTTCTGTCATATCTCAAGACCTAAAATGGACACCCAACATCAAAAACGCACAACAAAGAATGTTCTTTCTGCATCAACTCAGAAAGCTCAAACTGCCCAAGGAGCTGCTGATTCAGTTCTACAGAGGAATTATTGAGTCTGTCATCTGCACCTCTATAACTGTCTGGTTTGGTTCTGCAACCCAACAAGACAGAAACAGACTTCAGAGGATAATCAGAACTGCAGAAAAAGCCATTACTGCCAACCTGCCTTCCACTGAGAACCTGTGCACTGCATGAGTCAAAAAGAGGACTGTGAAAATATTTACAGACCCCTCGCATCCTGCACATAAATAATTTCAACTCCTACCCTCAAAACGACACTATAGAGCACTGCGCACCAAGACAACTAGAACAGTTTTTTTTTCCTGAACACCATCACTCTGCTAAATAAATAATTCCCTCACTACTCTCAAACTATTCTCTAAGGCTGCATTACTATTACTATTAGTCTTCTCATTGTTCCTATCACCCATCTCCTCCCATTTATGACTGCAGGACTATAACTTTGTTCCTTGTATCCTTATGATTTATATTGATATTGATTGTTTCCTGATTGCCTATTTGTACCGTATGACTTATCATTAAGTGTCGTACCTTATGATTCTTGATGAATATATCATGTCTTTTTATGTACACTGAGAGCATACACACCAAAGACAGATTCCTCGTGTGTCCAATCACACTTGGCCAATAAAGAATTCTATTCTATTCTATTCCATTCCATTCCATTCCTATTCCTATTCCCATTCCCATTCCCATTCTTATTCCTATTCTTATTCCTATTTCTATTCTATTCTTCCTTCCTTCTGTCCTTCCTTCGTAACTTGTGGTCCGATTCTTCTCTCCTGACAGATGCCCCAGGATTGGTTATTTAATTTATCCTCACCAAAGAACATAAAGATTTTTTTAAAATATACTTTTTTATTTTCCATTTTCACATCATACAATCACATGTATACTATTACATAGCCAGTATCCTATTGTATTAAGTAGTAATTACATCAATTCCTCTTGCCATCAACGCCCAAAAAGATAAAAAGCCCATTATTAGCTCTTCTGCTCTCCATACACCTCTTTCTTCTACCTCTCTCCTACCTCCTTTCTTCCCTCCATCATCCTTTCCTACTCTACTTCCCCTTCCTTTCTCCTTCTCCTCTCTCTACATTCCACTCCTCCTTATCCTCCTCATCTTCCCCCCTTACCCTCTCTCCTATCCCTCTCTTCCCTTCTTTCTTCTCCCTTCTGCTTCCCACTCTTCCTCTCATTGGTGTGTTTCTGCTTCTGAGCAAACTCCGATTTTTTTTTTAATGTAGTCATGCATAAACTCCAGGCTACAAAACGAGAACTGACAGTTTGTAATATTCAACTTGGTCCTTCTTTCCATGCCTCTCTATATTCCAGTCCTAATGACTAATCCACCTTTCACCTTCATAAGGGAAGGAAATAATTCCTCTTATGTATCTTGCCACAACTAATAACAGTTGAGCTGGAAACCTGCATTTAAATCTGGTAAAATCACAACATAATAATGTCTCTGCATAAGAGTTTCCTTTTTAAAAAAAAAAATGAGAGGGGAAACCTGACCTTGTTTCTGTGTTTCAGCTCAAAAGTCCATTAACACCTCTTTTTTACATTTCCTGACAGTTTGTCTCTGTAGACTTAGCAATTCACTTGCTTCTCTGTAATCAAAGTCCCTGATTTGTGAAACAGGGAAGAGAGGCTACTGGTTTAAGAAGAGACTTGTATAGCTGAGTGTGTCAGAAATATTAGGGATCCATTAATAAGGCCTCTTACAGGTACCCTACAAATAGGTACCCTACAAATAGAGCTGAGGTGTCACAGTGGTTAAATGCAACACTGCAGGCTACTTCAGCTGACGGCAGTTCTGCAGTTCGGCTGTTCAAATCTCACCGGCTCAGGGTTGACTCAGCCTTCCATCCTTCCGAGGTGGGTAAAATGAGGACCTGGATTGTTGTTGGGGGCAATATGCTGACTCTGTAAACCGCTTAGAGAGGGCTGAAAGCCCTATGAAGCGGTATATAAGTCTAACTGCTATTGCTATTGCTAAATAGCTAAATAACTTAGTTGTAAAAGGATTTCTGAGGAGTGTCATGTTCTACTCTTTTGGCAATTTCTTGCGAGACAGGGTGTATTATCTTGGCTGTTTGATTGTGGAGAAGAGCAGGACTTGTTGTCTCAGAATTTGATCAGTGTGCTGCATTGATCAACGGTGGCACAATGGTTAGAATGGCACAATAGTTAGAGTGCAGTATTGCAGGCGGCTTCTGCTGACTGCCTGCTGCCTGCAATTTGGCAGTTCGAATCTCACCAGGTTCAAGGTTGACTCAGCCTTCCATTCTTCCGAGGTCAAATGAGGTCTCAGATTGTTGGGAGCAACAGGCTGAGTCTATAAACTGCTTGGAGAGGGCTGCAAAATCACTATGCAGCAGTCTATAAGTCTAAGTGCTATTGCTATTTTACATGGAGGCTGCCCTGGAAAACAGGAACACGTAGGCTGTTATTTAGATCGGTGGTGGGAAACTATGGCCCCTTTTATAACTTGTGGACTTCAGCCCCCAGAATTCCTGAGCCAGCCATGCTCAGGAATTCTGGGAATTGAAGTCCACAAGTCATAAAAGGGCCATAGTTCCCACTCTGACTTAGAGCTTAGGAGTGGATGCCACCAGTTTCTAAAGAGCTCCCTTGATTATCACTACCCCGTTTCCCCGAAAATAAGATCTCCCTGGACCTCCCAATCTGGCTTTTGAGTGAATGCCCTAAAATAAGCCCTCTCCTGAAGGAAAGGAAGATAGGGGAAAGAAGAAAGAAGTAAGGAGAGGAAGATGGAAGGGAGAGGAAGAGAAGGAGAGAGGGTAGGAAGGGGAAGAGGAAGAGGAGGAGAAAGGTAAGGGAAGAAGGAAGGGAAAGGAGAGGAGGATGGAAGAAAGTAGGGAAGGGAGGGAGGGAGAAAAGAAAGGGAAAATGAGGTGGTGTTACAACAGGAGGAAGGGATGGTAAATAAAGCAACTCAAACTATATATTATAACCTATTAAATGAAATAATAAATGTATAAGAATGATAAATGTAAAGAAGAATAACAATTATGTGAATGTATACTTAAAATGGTATGTAAGAGAATAAAAAAAAAAAAATTCTTTAAAAAAATAAGCCCTCTCCCCAAAATAACCCCCCCTAAAATATTTAAATGCCTGTGCAGCTGGTCTCCACCATTTCTTGGGGGGAGGAAAGAGGGGATCATGCGCCACACACCCCACATGCACCTGCCATCTATGGGGAATGGCGTCACGGAGGCCTCTCCCACAAACCCTAGCTACCACACCGCTTCTCTTAGTGGAGGCCACAGAAAGAGTGGCAGGCCCAGTGACACTAGGACTGGCAAGAGTGTGCCAGAAACAGAGACAGAAATTCCAGCCTCTCTGGATCAGCTGATCCATGGGCTGCGAGCCAAGGTTAAAGGGCCTCCTGCACCTCAAAAATAATAAAACCTCCCCAAAAATAAGGCCATGCACTTATTTTGGGGGTCAAAAGAAAATAAGACCCTGTCTTATTTGGGGGGAAACATGGTATTAAGGCATTTGTTCTAAAAATCTATGTTGCCCTGGGGACATTTCCTTTGTTCTCAAATGTCTTGCCCATATTGGGCTCATTTTCCAAAACGACAGGTAGTCCTCGAGTTACCACAGTTGATTTAGTGATTGTTTGAAGTTACAATGGTGCTTTAAAAAAGGCGACTTACAACCAGTTTTTTTCACATTTACTGTATTCTCACGGTCAAAATTCAGATGCTTGGCCCCTGATTCATATTTATGATGGTTGCAGTGTCCCAGGGGACACTGGGGTCAAGTCATTCCCCCTTTTGCAACCTTCTAACAAGTAAAATGAATGGGGAAGCCAGATTCACATAAGAATCATGTTACGAACTTAACAACTGCAGCATTTCACTTTACAACTGGGTCAAAAAAAAGTCATAAAAGTCATAAAATGGGACAAAATTCAGTTAACAAATGTCGCCACTTAGCAACAAAAGGTTTGGGCTCAATTGTGGTCATAAGTCGAAGGCTACCTGAATCTCTATCAGGATTGGTTCATATTGGCTATATTCTCACATTTGTCAAGTCATAACATTGTTTGTGTTGTTAGATCTAAGATTGATTGCCCAAAATATAGCCTGCAAGGCATTCTTTTGAACAATTCGCATTCTTATTGTGCCCCATCAGTGGCCAGCGGAGCTGGTGGCAGACTCAGACAGTGAGGAGGTTGGGGAGGAACATGGGCCAGTCCTGGAGTCTTGGGGAGGCTCTGATGAGGGCTCTGCATCAGAGGCGGAAATGAGGCCAGGGCCATCTGACAATTATCAGCTGCCTTCAGAGTTGGAGATCAGTGGGACAGAAGAACAGTTGGAGCCTGTTCTTGATGTGCGTATGTGCAAAGCTGGCCAGGAGAAGAGACTAGGTAAGGAACAAAGGCCGATTCAGGAGTAAAGGGACAGGTGGATGGTGAATGGTCCCTCCCATAGGGAATAAAGAGGAGCAAAAGTGGAGGGGAATTTGCAGGAGACAATTAGTTCAATTAATTAGTGTGAAGATTTCTTTGTGACTCTCAGAGACTCCTTGCCAAGTATTGTTTTGTACAGTGTTGCATTTGGAACAGTGATAGGTTACGACCGGTATGCCTTGGTACAGCCATACCGGTGCCTGCCAGGAACACCACGTACCATTCCGGTACGGTGCTCTGGAAGGCCCACTCGCCCACCCGCTGTCCTTACCTGTATTTGAGCTCTTTGGGGCTTCCGTGCACGGAGCGTACGGCGTCTGTGTGATGCTCCGCTGAGCAGCTGGAGCATTGTAGATGGTAAGTACAAATGCACGCACTGCACATGCTCATGTGGTGGACACTGGGCCCCGTTGCCCCGGGATCTGGAACTCACCACTGGTTTGAAAGTGATCGGCCTGGCAGCTCTCCAAGCCTGATGAGGTCTGTGGTTGTAAATTCACCCTTGAAAGACTGTTTGCTGGGACTTTGCTGGATGTGAATGAAAGGAATTCGTATTAGCTTAATAAAAAGGGGTTTTGTCAGGACAAGGAGTCTGCTTCGTGATGTTTTGTGAAGCCTAGTTGGGAACAATTCTTTACTCTCCCCCCCCCCCCCAAGTGCAACAAAGGTAGAAAAATGTCAGTTTCTCTGAAAGGTTTATTTTCTAGTCAGATAACTGAACTAGCAACATTCAGTTAATCCCTACCAAAAGATTTAGTGATGTCTGTCCCTTCAAAGGAACCATTATTGTATTATCCAGCTGGCTTACTATTCAGATATTAACTCGCTCTCTGCTGGTGTAGACCGTAAGAAATATAATCTTGACAGAAATATGTAAGCATCATCACCAAGGCAAAGGGAGCTGAGATATTTTTTTAAACCCTGAGAAACAAGGAAATATTTGGAAGTGGTTCAGACAGATTCACAGGGTATAAGAAGGGGAGTGCATGATACACAATCACAATTGACTTACTAAGTTTTGTTACTGTAGACAATCTCAATAATTGAATTGAATTGAATTGATAAATAAAAGTAGCTCTGGTCTTCCTGTGGAGTTGATTACTGGTCTGCCCTGCCTAGTGGAGCTAATAGCTGGCAATTGTCCTCCCTTTGCTAAAATAACAGTGCTTCTAACCTAAATTATAGTTGCTACTGAATTCCCAAAGAATCAGTCAAGGGGCTTAGTTAATGTTGCAAGATCCAATCTGGGTTGGTAAACTTCTGGTCCCAGCAACCGACCCAGATTGGATCTTGCAACAGGACCCTAAGACACACATATTTGCCTTCATTCATGGGTTTTGTGAAACTTAGTTGGCAGCCTCTCTGGGGGAGAAGGAGTGGTAGAACCTGGGGTGGGGTGAAAAAAAGGGATCAGTTTGGACTCCCTATCTGTGATAGTGAACCTATGGCATGCATGCCACAGGTGACACACGGAGCCATTTCTTAGGGCATGCAAGGCGTTGTCCTGTCAGCTCCAGCAAGCATGTGCGTGCTGGCCAGCTGATTTTTGGCCTTGATTTTGGGTTGGATATTTGCTATTTTGATTAGAAATAATGGCGATGCAGCAGGTTTGTGATGAGAAATGCAAAATAGCTGTGCAGCCAGTGTTTACTGGCTTATGAAAAACAACCCTGGTGAATAATTCCTCCTCCAAAGTTAAGTTGTATACTGATTTCCTTTCTATTCCTAAAAGCACATTCAACCACCTGGGATGTGCCTTTATAAGGGGCAGGCTGTTATTAGGGTTCTTGAGTTAAAAGAAGCTTGGCACCTGTGGGGTTCTAAAAATCATTGATTTCCAAAGAAATTGGAGCCGGGGAAAAAAAGGTACAATATAGTCCTTTCATCTTTAAAATGTGTATTTCCATTTATTGCCCAGTGGAGAGAGTTATGAATTTAGCAACCAAACATACTTCAGTGGTTGGAAGTAAGCAATCAATACTCACTTTTAAAACATAATTGTGGTGGCCTCCAACCTTTTATATCTCTTTCTCTCCCCCCCCCCCCCCAACATCACAATGTTGCCTTGAATGCCTGTAGGAATTTATATAAAGCTATTAAAAACAGGCAGAACTCTTCTGGAGCGGATTCTCTTAAGAATGAGAGCCACGTATATCAAAAGATTGTCATTGTTTTCTCTCTGCACAGCTTTAGGAAACCCTGAGCATTTCACATTGTCATCACTGTAGTAGCAGGAATTCAAGGTAGCATTTGCTTGTGACTGAGCAGGGCACAACATCTCTCATTATAAGCGTTACTTTTCTGCTGCATATTGAATAGCTTGAAAATGCGTGCAAGCATCAGGAGGGAGATGAGAGAGAGAGAGAGAGATGAGAGAAAGAGAGATAGAAAGAGAGAAAATAGATGAGAGATGAGAGAGAGATGAGAGAGAGAAAATAAGAGAGAGAAAAATGAGAGAAATAGAGAGAGAATAGAGAGAGAAGAGATGAGAGAAAGAGCGATAAAAAGAGAAAGAGAGAAAAGAGATGAGAGAGAAAAGAGAGAAAGAAAATAAGAGAGAGAAAGATGAGAGAGAGAAATAGAGAGAGAAGAGAGAAAGAAGAGAGATGAGAGAAAGAGAGAAAAGAGATGAGAGAGAAAAGAGAGAAAGAAAATAAGAGAGAAAGATGAGAGAAAGAGAAATAGATAGAGAAGAGAGAAAGAAGAGAGGTGAGAGAAAGAGAAAGAGATAGAAAGAGAAAGAGAAAAAAGAGATGAGAGAGAAAAGAGAGAGATGAGAGATGAGAGAGAAAAAATAAGAGAGAGAAAGATCAGAGAGAGAAGAGAGAGAGAAGAGAGATGAGAGAGATGAGAGAGAGATAAGAGAAAGGGAGAGATGAGAGATCCAGATATTTTGTTTTATGTGGGAAGTGGGTTCAAATGGCTCTTTGAGTGTTTAAGGTTGCAGAAACAGATGCTCAAGTTAAGTGCCTGAAGGAGCCTATCCCATCACTGGGAGTCCGGGCGCTTCAGTGAGCTGCACGCTGGATTCCTATTAGTCAGGTTGGGGTTTTTCAAAATATAAATTTAGTGGTCCCTGAGGTCATAATGTGAAGAGCTGTAGTGGCACAGTGGTTGGAATGCAGTATTGCAGGCTAATTCTGCCAACTGCCAGCAGTTCAAATCTCACCAGGCTCAAGGTTGACTCAGACTTTCCTTCTTCTGAGATGGGTCAAATGAGGACCCAGATTGTTGGGACCAAGAAACTGATTCTGTAAACCACTTAGGACTATAAAACACTGTGAAGCGGTGTATAAGTCTAATTGCTACTGATGTTACCAGTGTAGAGACTGATTGTTTCCAGCTGGAGAGCTGGTCAAATCTTATTCAAGGCCAAGAAGCAAGTGCATTTTCTGACTTCTAGATTGGAGATTGGTTTCCCATTTTATAATGCTTTCATTTTGTACCCTGCAGCTACACCTTACTCAGGGGTGGGTTCCTGCCAGTTCTAACCTCTTCTATAGAAGAGGTTCCACAAATCTACAGTGCTGTTTAGAACCGGTTCCAGCTCCCTCTCCCTGCCCGTCCGCACATCATCAAGATGAAGAGCGAGAGGAGGAATTCTGGGAGTTGAAGTCCACAAGTCTTAAAGCTGTCAAGTTTGAACACCCCTGGGGTTTTTTTTCTAATGGGTTAGGGGTGCAAGGGTCTTGTAACTTGACAGCTTTAAGACTTGCATGCTTCAAATGCCAGAGTTTCTGAGCCAACTTTTTGGTTGCTAGAGCGTTGTTAAGTGAGTTTCACCACATGTTACAAGTTGGCCACGCCCACCCAATCACATTGCTGGCAAGCCACCCCCACCTGGTCACATGAATGGCAAGCCACTCTCACAAAGTAGACCACGCCTACAGAAGAGATTCTAAAAAAATTTGAAACTCACCACTGACCTTACTTTATCGAGATATAGCTTAATTAAGGATCCTTCTCATGCACAATAGGATCAGGACCATACAAACCAGAAATTTCCTCCCAGTTATTAGATCGGGAATATATTTTGATTACATGTGATAGCTACTCTGTTATGCTTCCATTTGATTTGCCTTCCTGTGAAGTTGAGATTCCTGGATTTGTAAGAATCCTGCTGATATTACTGGATCTCAGAGCAGGGCCAAAATGATCACCCCAAGAAAGCCACTTGACTCTGATAAGTGTCTGCAGTCACAGATTGTATACAGTACTACATCCTCATGGAGGTTTGTTTCACTTTGATATGAACTCAACCGTGGTCATTTGTAAATCCTAATCTATTACAAGTTGCAAATTGAATCAAATTACCATTCTAAACCAGATGTGTCAAACTCTTGGCCTGCAGGCCAGATGTGTCACACCTGGCCACGCCCATGCCTGGTTTAGCGAAGGGGGAAAAGTTATGATACGTGACATGATGCCAGCATGACGACCTGAGTTTGACACCCCTAGTCTAAAGCAACAGTCCCCAAACTTTCCAGCTTTGGGAGCTGGTGGTAGTAGGGAAGGGTGGTGTGTGGGCGGGGAACATGCAGCTCCATTTGTGAAAGTGGCAGGCATGCACGCACACCACCTTCCCAAATGGAGCTTCATGCATGTGTGCTCGCTTGCCACTCACACAAGAGGAGCTGCGCACACATATGCTCGCACCCCACTTCCATGGCCCAGTTCCAAGTAGGCCACGGGCCGGTACTGAGCCACAGCCTGGGAATTAGGGACCCCTGGTCTAAAGAGAAAAAGAGGTGAAGTGAATTATGTGTTACCATGGTGTGTGAATAACATCATGAAGTCAACCCTTGATGTCACCACCACATCCTTCTTCCCCTTCACGGTAAGGAGACACCTGGCTGAGCATATACATAGTAGAGTTGGACAGCGCTAAAGATTAGATCTCCAAAAGGCACTTTAAAGTATGCAGGGATGTGAACATAGCACCTTCCTCCTTCTACATCACTGAAATCTTCCCTGAAAGCTCAGGAGAAGCAGCAGCTAATCCAGTTTTGGTCACCACACTATAAAAAAGATGTTGAGACTCTGTAAAAAGTGCACAGAAGAGCAACCAAGAAGATTACAGGACTGGAACAGGGGTGGGCTCTTCCTTCCCCAGGATCGCCCCATGGATTTCCACTGTTCTCCTCTCCTCTGCCTTCTGCGCATTTGCACGTCAGGCACTGGACCCAGCTGTTCAGTGGTGGGTTTCAAAAATTGTTCGAACCTACTCTGTGGGTGTGGCCTCCTTTGTGGGAGTGGCTTGCCACCCATGTGACCAGATGGGAGTGGCTTGCCGCCCATGTGACCAGATATGAAATTATGAATTAGTACTTGGGTTGGTCCAAATAGCTATTCAGAAACTCTGGCATTGAAGCATGCAAGTCTTAAAGCTGTCAAGTTACAAGATCCTTGCCAGTGGTGGGTTTCAAAAAAAATTTGGAACCTCTTCTGTAGGTGTGGCCTGCTTTCTGGGTCCACTGGTGGAACCTCTTCTAAAGTTCAGTAGATTTGACGAACCGGTTCTACCGAATAGGTGCGAACTGGTAGGAACCCACCTCTGCAGCTGTTCCTCCTCTTCCTTATCAGCCACCTCCTGGTGGATAGCCCTCCACCTCTGTCTCTCTCTCTCTGAAAGCTCCATTCCTTCTTCCCCCTCAGAGGTCTCAGGTTGCCTTGTTGATGACTCCCACACCACCACCACCACCACCACCACCACCTCCTCCTCCTCCTCCTCCTCCTCCTCCTCCTCCTCCTCCTCCTCCTCCTCCTCTGATTTGGCTGCTGGAGAGGCCGTCAGCTGACAGGCCACAACAAGAGCTTAAAACTGCCTAGCTGCACCACCGAAAGCACCATGTGTAAATAATCCATCAAGACCGAAATTCCGCACAGTGCAGAGTTTTGAAATGGCTTATTTAAAAGAATCCTGTGCTTATCCGCTCCCTACCTGTCTTTAACAGAAGTGAGCTCATTCTTACGAATTGTAATAGGGAAAAAGAAAGAAAGAGACAAAAGCCATCTTAAGAGATAGCAAGCATTAATCACATTTGTAATTTATGGGATTCTTTAGTCCAGGAAAATAAAGGCTTTGATAGCACCACCCTGCCATAAAGCTCTCCAACCTGCCAAAAAGGAAGCATAACAAGTCTACTTCGTGGATGGCATCAGATACGGCTCGCTTTGTCACTCGTCAAAGCTATCCCCACTCATGATCTTTACTTTGAGTGCTTACCTGTTCGAGCTATTTGACAGGAAAGCTGGCTCCTTTGCCACTGCTGCCCTTTTAATATTTTCCCTAGCAAAGCAGCTAATCCTCTCCAGCCCTTTGTCTACCTGAACCCAAATCCCCATTGAGACGGGCTCACAAAAGGCAAACAGAGTCTTTTAAAATGTGATCAATACAATCTCTCAATCAAAGTCAGATAGGGAGCTAATGGCAACCTGGTCAGAAGTTTCTTGGAGACTGGCAGTGCCAATGAAATCCAAGCTCAAATCTCCTTTTGGAGAAAATCTGTTTTGGGAAGGAAAAAAAAATATCAAGCCATTCAAGTTTAATACTCTTGAATGAAAGTTTCCTGGTTGTAAACCTCCTTTCTGTCGTCTCCCTTTCTGCTTCTTGAAACAATTTCTTTTTTAGCCTCACAGCTGCCATGGCAGCCATTCCATAATGGCTCCCTTAACACTTTATTGGTGTTTTCCAAGCACTGGCTGACCCAGGAAAGTCCTACTGAAAGGAATATGCAATAGCAATAGCACTTAGACTTACATACCACTTTATAATGTTTTACAGAGTCAGCATATTGCCCCCTACAATTTGGGTCCTGTAAAGTTTCAATTTATTAAGAGAGCCATGTTGGCACATCTGGGAAAACCCGAATCTGAAAGCTTCCCGGTTTCCCCCACCCAGTTGAAAGTTCAAGATCTTGCCCCCACACCCACAAGTCTGTCACATGGTCCAATCTTCCACTGCCATGCTGGCAGCTTCCATCCATCCAGTTTTGGTCAGGTGCAGAGGTGCAAAGAGAAAGGATGACCTTGACTTTCTAGAAAGAATTTTGTTATGGCTACATATCATCTAACTCTATACAATTCCCCCACCCCCCAGCCAGCCATAGATGGTATTTGCCGGTTATCAGAACTACTCAAAATTTCCACTACCAGCACACCTGAACCAGCTGAATACCACCTCTTCTCTGGGGATGGGGAATTCAAACTTTTGCTTTTTACTGGGTGTAATTCTGGGCTGGAATTACACCAAGACCTTGCCAATTTGATACATTTCCAATAAAGAGGCTTAGATGAAATACGGAAGCCTTGGATTCTTCATTCTGGGGACATATTACTTGGAACCTTGACAGAAACTTTGGACTGAATCAAATACTGGTTCTCAAGGGTGACTAAGAGGGAGGCTTAAGCAGGTGCAAAAGATGGAAACCTTGGTGTGCTGTTGTGATGCAAACTGCTTACATTTGTATGGTGGTCACAATATTTTAGCACACATATAAATGGGTTATGTTTATGGCACTTTTGTTACTTGGGTGAAATTCTCTGCTCCTGCAGGTCCCTCCGCTGTGGCTCTCCAGCCTTATGAAATCTAGATAAAAGATTAAAGTATGATTTATGGCGTACACAGCTGTCAGTAGAATTTCCGATTCATGAAATTTTGCTTTCTGCTGGAATGTAGTTAGGTTGTGAAAACAGCTCAGAATCAGGGTTGGAAAGTGAGGAGGATTAAATATGCTTGGCACTTGGATTTGGACTGAGGGCATATTTATCTTTCTAAGCTTGTAGTCTCTAATTAATTTTGCTGAAATTCCAAGCATGTTTGCTTCCTGGCAGGGAATTCTAAATGAAAAAATATAACTTCTACTACACGAGAGCCAACCCAGTGTAGTGGTGAGGATGTTAGTCTTGGGGAAACACAAATTCAAGTCCCTCCTCAACCATAGAAGTTGTAAGAGAAAGACAGGCAGAGCCTGGGAGGGGGACAGAGTCAAGAGAGGAAGCAGCCTAGAGTTGTTATGTTCCCACAAGTGGCCTAACTCCAACCTTCTTGATTTCAGGGGATGAATTTGGTTCAGAATACAGAATAACAGAGTTGGAAGGGACCTTGGAGGCCTTCTAGTGCAACTCCTTGTTCATGCAGCAGGCCCATTATCATTTCAGACACATGGCTGTCCAATCTCTTCTTAAAGCCTCCAGAGCACTCACAACTTCTGAAGGCAAGCCTTCCCGCTGTTTGATTGTTGTGAGGAATCACTAAGGTGACCTACTCCATCAGTGGTGGGTTTCAAAAATTGTTAGAACCTACTCTGTGGGTGTGGCCTCCTTTGTGGGAGTAGCTTGCTGCCCATGTGACCGGATGGGAGCGGCTTGCCGCCCATGTGACCGGATATGAAGATGCCAACGACACTTGTCAGAACCACCTTAAATTACCTCACACACAGCATTGGCATGCATAAGAATAGGATGGAAACTTGTTTTTTAAAAGGCATCTTTGGTTTGCGTTAAAACAACTTCAACACACGCAATGTTCTGATTGCACCACAAGCGCAGTAGTCATCCTTACCTTTCACAGAGGCACTGAGTTTTATAAATATGAGCATGATAGTGTAGAATAATCATATCCAAGGACCAGTGGTAGGTTTCAAAAAATTGTGGAACCTCTTCTGTAGGTGTGGCCTGCTTTCCGGGTCCACTGGTGGAACCTCTTCTAACCGGTTCAGTAGATTTGACGAACTGGTTCTACCGAATAGGTGCGAACTGGTAGGAATCCACCTCTGTACTCCATCCTCTTCTGCTCAGTGCAAGTTGACCTAGTTCAGGGCTAGCGCTTCAAAAATTTCAGCAACGGGTTCTCTGCCGGGTTGCTGAGTGGGTGTGGCCATGGTGGGCATGGCCTTAGCTGGCCTCTTGCACCATGGCAGGGGAGCCATTTTCACCTTCCGCAGGCTCTGGAGGCTTTCCTCGAGCCTCTGGGAGGACAAAAACTGCCTCCCCTGGGCTCTGGAGGTTCCCTGGAGGCCGGATATGAGCCCATTTCCAGCCTTCTGGAACTTCAGAGAGGTCTGCTTTTCCCCCTCCCCAAGCCTCCGTGTGGGCCCTGCATTTACACCCCCCCATCCAAAATGGGCCATGTGGAGACTCCTGGGAGGGGCAGTGTGGGATGGGAGGGGCAGGGTGGGGTGGGCAGAGCCAGCCAGGCATGGGATTTGGAGGTTCTCTGAACCGGCCATAACGCTAGCTAAACTCGGGTGAACCCGTAGCAGCTGATCCCTGGTCTAAATCACACAATCTGGTTTTTTAAAAAAAATCAATGCTCAGATCTCTTACTCACTGAACCATAAACTTCCCACCCCCATTTTACCTTAAAGTTGCATACAACTTTTGTGAACTCAGACATAACTTTTCTTTGTACTTTAAATCTGACAAATTCTCAACAATCTGTTTAAGTTTAATCAGTTTGGTGTTTCTTCAGCTGCCATCATGAATTCCTCACGAACTTTGAGGAACAGCTTGATGTCTATGAGAGTTTCCAAGTTAGCAAGCAAGAACTGGATTTGGTATAATTTAAGAAGAGATGCACAATTTGTATTAGTTCTGAATTATAAACTTGAGTTGTATCGCCATCTCTAGCTATTATCTGTCTGTCGATCTGTTTGTCTATCCATCCATCCACCCACCCACCCACCCACCCATCTACTCTATCTATCTATCTATCTATCTATCTATCTATCTATCTATCTATCTATCTATCTATCTATCTATCTATCTATCTATCTATCTATCTATCTAATCTCTATCTAATATCTATCTATCTATCTATCTATCTATCTATCTATCTATCTATCTATCTATCTATCTATCTATCTCTATATCTAATCTATATCTATATCTATCTATATATCTAATCTATATCTAATCTATATCTAATCTATATCTATCTATCTATCTATCTATCTATCTATCTATCTATCTATCTATCTCTATATCTAATCTATATCTATATCTCTATCTATCTATCTATCTATCTATCTATCTATCTATCTATCTATATATCTATATATCTATATATCTAATCTCTATCTATCTATCTATCTATCTATCTATCTATATCTCTATCTATCTATCTATCTATCTATCTATCTATCTATCTATCTATCTATCTATCTCTATATCTAATCTATATCTATCTATCTAATCTATATCTATCTATCTATCTATCTATCTATCTATCTATCTATCTATCTATCTATCTATCTACCTACCTACCTACCTACCTACCTACCTACCTACCTACCTACCTACCTATCTATCTATCTATCTATCTATCTATCTATCTATCCTATCATTCATATCTATTATCTCTATCATCTATCATCCATCTATCTATCTATCCATCCATCCATCCATCCATCCATCCATCCATCCACCCACCCACCATCTCATATTTCTAAACTAAAATGATGTTGCCCCCTTTTTGTTTCCCCTTGACAGCTGTATCAATAAAACAGCTCTCATTGCAGCTTTTGATAATTTCAGAACCTTCAGTCATGATCTAATAAGGAGGAAAATACTTGCCAATCATACCCGGCTCCTCTTGACAACTCACCCCGTGTATATACATATTCAGAAAGGACTTAGCCCCACCACCCAAACAATCTGAGATTTTGTTACTCAGAATATATATACTGTATTTTTCGGAGTTTAAGACGCACCTTTTTCCCTCAAAGAAGAGGCTGAAATTCTGGGTGCGTCTTATACACTGAATACAACATATTTTTGCCTTCCGAAACTCTGCCCCTTCACAAAAATGGCCATGCATAGCTTTTAGAAGGCTTTCAGAGAGCTCTGGGGGCTGGGGAGAGCAGAAATGAGTGAAAAACAGCCAATTTTTTGTCCCCCCAGCCCCCAGCAGCACTCTATAATCTTTCTAAAGGCTATCCATGCCTCTTTTTCCCATCCCCCCCCCCTCAGGAGCACCGTACAAGCCTCCTAAGGGCTATTCATGTCCTTTAAAAAAAAATAACGGCCCATTTTTGCAAAAAACTGGCCATTTTTGGAAAAAACTGGCCATTTTTGGGAAGTTTGTAGAGTGCAAAAACTTTTTTTTTAATTTTCCTCTTCAAAACTTTGGTGCGTCTTATAATCCGGTGCGTCTTATATTCTGAAAAATGTGGTCTGTCTGTCTGTCTGTCTGTCTGTCTGTCTGTCTGTCTGTCTGTCTGTCTGTCTATCTATCTATCTATCTATCTATCTATCTATCTATCTATCTATCTATCTATCTATCTATCTATCTATCTATCTATCTATCCCTATCTATCTTTGCACAGGTGTAGGTATTCTGGTCTTGTTGTATTCGGATCTTTTCCCATGTAAGATTGAGATTGTCTTGGCAACGTTTTGGCGAGGTCTCACTCGCCATCTTCAGGCTGGTGTTTTCGGCTTCGTGTTTATGTGTGTGTGTTCTATTAAGATACCACCTGTTGTGCCTTAAAATGGCTTCTACTGTACAACACAGTGGAGTTACCATAGTAACAGATTCACAGTACTCCACAAGGGGTAATACTCAACATGAGATATTATGCTTCTGGGGGCACAGGGAAAACATTTTTAACTAATCTAATTGTCGCCAAAATCAGGGCTCAGGGAGAAGTTGCTCTTGCCATCTCCTCTTCAGGAATTGTGGTGACGTTCATGGAAGGAGGGAGGACAGCCCATTGCGCACTTCCGTTGCTACTTGACATCACTATTCCTGTCTAATGCAAGATTGGGATAAATAAATACCCAGGCAACGGCAGGTTATCAGCTAGTAAAAAAAATATAATACAGTAATTGCTTTTAGACTTTTGGGGATTTATAACCAGTGGGTCATCACAAAATGAAACATTCCAAATTCTAATTTGATTTAAACCAAATACTTGGCTCAGAGAGAGATCTGTAAGAATAAAACAGAATATTTGTAGCTAAGGGTTGAACTGTGAGGTCCTTGAGCCTCTCTGAGGTCGATTGTTTCTTTGCAGACCTTTCATTATCTAACTAGGTAATCTCATCCATGCTAGAAGGGAATGGGATTTGCTGTCTGTTGATATACTATTGGCTAATGAAACATCTGCAAAAGAAGAAATAAACACAGAGAGAACTTATGACCCCACAGATCTGCAACAGCAGGGAAAGAAGACTGCCTAATTTACTATACAGCCATACTGATTTGTAGGATCAAAACCTTCCATCAAAATGATTGAAGTCATATTGTGCATATCAGAATTCAATCTTGCTATGTGCATGTAATACTCTTTTCATCATTTGCCTGTATATTACAAGGGTCTATGACAATTCGCCACAGCCAAATTGCCATGGCCATAGAGGTGGGTTCCTACCGGTTCGGACCGGTTTGGCCAAGTAGGTAGTAACTCAGTCTGCCACGCCCCCAAACCAGTTCTCTCCCTGACTCCGTAGGCACCACCATCTTATTTTTTGCTTCTGCACATGTGCAGAAACATTTTTTCAAAACATTCAGTCACATGGTCCAATCACGGTGCAGACTGGAAGCTGGGTAGCATCACTCAGCCTTCCTCTGACTAGGTGTGAGAATGTCCTTGATTCCCAAGAGAAAAATATTTTGTTTTGGCTACAGAATGCCCTCTATCTCAAATCCCCTCCCCCTATCCCTCAGCTCCAGTGTGGCAACACTGAAGTGGTCAAAAATGGCTTCGGTCAGGTCAGCTTCAGGGTTGACAGTTTGCACAAGACCACACTGAATATTGAATCCAATTTTGGTCACCACGATATATAAAAAAAGATGTTGAGATTCTAGAAAGTGTGCAGAGAAGAGCAACTAAGATGATTAGCCAGCTGGAGGCTAAAACATACAAATAATGGTTGCAGCAATTGGGTATATCTAAAAGGGCTAAAGGGTGACATGATAGCAATATTCCAAAGCACCTGAAGCCAGGACAAGAAGCAATGGATGGAAACTAATCAAGGAGAGAAGCAACCTAGAAATAAGGATAATTCTCCTGTCAGTGGAATGACTTGGCTTCAAAAGTTGTGGGTGCTCCATCACTAGAAGTTTTTCAGAAGAGATTGGAAAACGATTTGTCTGAAATGGTGGTTATGAACTAGGCTTCCCCAAATAGTACAAAGCAGATTCCTGGTCCTAACAAAACCACTTTTATTAAATGAATGTGAATCCCTTTCATTCACATTCAGCAAAGGCCTGGTAAAGAGTCTTTCAAAGGTGAAGTTATGACCACAGACCTTATCTAGCTTGGAAAGCTGCCATGTAAATATTTTCCAAATGCAGTGCTGTGCAAGGAAAGACTTGGCACAGAGTCTCTGAGATTCACGGACAGATCTTCACACTCCTGAAACGAACTAACTACGGAATGAACAAATTGTTTTCTGCAAAAGCCCACTCCCCTTTCACTCCTCTTTTATTTCCTACGAGAGGGGACATTCACCGTCCTGTGACTTTACTCCCAAGTCAACCCTGATTTCTTAGTTGTTCTTTTCTTCTGGCAGCTCTGCGCATGTACACACTGGGAACAGGCTCCAGCTGTTCCTCTGCGTCACTGCTGTCTAGCTCCAAAGGCAGCTGAGAACTTCAGATGGCCTTGGCCCCGTCTCTGCCTCTGACCCAGAGCCCTCGTCCAAGCCTTCCCCAGCCTCCAGGACCAGCCCACGTTCCTCCCAACCTCCTCACTGTCCGACTCTGCTGCCAGCTCTGCTGGCCACTGGCGGGCCACAACAATGGTATAGCATTGACTGCTTGAGAAAGGGGTTGACTAGGACTTCAAAGATCCCTTCTGTTATTCTGTTACTGTAGTAAAACCAAACACTGGATTTGTGGAAAGGAAAAAAAAAACTTCACATTCATTTCCCAATATGTCCCGCAATTCCAAGTACTTAAGGGAAATTGAGATTCTGAGAATTGCTAATGGCGGCATTTAAAATCTGGCAGGATTTGGATGACCTTGGCTGATCTCAAAAAAGAAGAAGAAGAAGAAGAAGCTAAGGAGAGTTGCTTCTCGTTAGCACTTGGATGAGAGCAATCAATTCCAACTGGGTGGGAAAACTAAAAAGATATATCCGATGAGAAAGAAATGACAACCCATTCCACATTCTTGCCAAGGAAACAACATAGGCATATCATTTACCGTATTTATTTTCTGATACTTTCAAAGACTGCCCACCCACCAGTGACTCGGCTGTTACCAGAAATCAAGCTCAGCTAAAAGTGATGTTTACCTGTATATATGCTGTATCTTCTCTAAATAGCCCTGTGTGGAACAATTGCACATCACACTGTGCTGTTCGCACTACTGAAGTTTCAGTGCAATTCAATTCCATTGAAATGTTCCTGAGAGTAAAAGGGTTTTGTATTTTTTTTTTTTTTTTTTAGGAGGAAGGGGCATGGATTTCTTGAAACATATGCTCGGGGCACAGATATGTCTCATGCAAATGGTTTTAAGAATAAAGCACTCACTAGGGAACTTTGCATCTTTTGTTATAAATGGCTTCGTTCACACATCATACCAAGCCAAAACAGAGGAAAAAAGTTGGGCTGTAGCCCAGATTTTGGATTGACTCTAGTTCCTTTATATAGTTCCCTCCCTCCCTCTCTCTTTCTCTCTCGCCTCTCCCTTCCTTTTCCTCTCTCTCCCTCTCTCTCGCTCTGTTCCTCTCCCTCTCCCTCCCTCTCCCTCCCTCTCCCTCCCTCTCTCTTCCCAGTCTCTTTTTTCCCTCTCTCGCCTCTCCCTCTGCCTCCCTCCCTCCCTCTCTCTCCCTCTCTCTTGTCTTTTCCTCTCTCTCCTCTCCCTCCCTCTCCTTCCTTCCCTCCCTTTCCCTCCCTCTCCTTCCCTTTCCCTCTCTCCTCTCCCTCTGCCTCCCTCCCTCTCCCTTCCTTTCCCTCTCTCTCCCTCTCTCTCGTTCTTTTCCTCTCTCTCCTCTCCCTCCCTCTCCTTCCTTCCCTTTCCCTCCCTCTCCTTCCTTTTACCTCTCTCCTCTCTCTCTGCCTCCCTCCCTCTCCCTTCCTTTCCCTCTCTCTCCCTCTCTCTCGCTCTTTTCCTCTCTCTCATCTCCCTCCCTCTCCTTCCTTCCCTCCCTTTACCTCCCTCTCCTTCCTTTTACCTCTCTCTGCTCCCTCTGCCTCCCTCCCTCTCCCTTCCTTTCCCTCTCTCTCTCCCTCTCTCGCTCTTTTCCTCTCTCTCATCCTCCTCCCTCTCCTTCCTTCCCTCCCTTTACCTCCCTCTCCTTCCCTTTCCCTCCCTCTCCCTCCCATTCTTTCTCCTCTCCCTCTGTCCCTCCCTTCTTCTCTCTCTGACTCTGCCTTCCTTTTCCCTCCCTCTTCCTCCCTTCCCCTTCTCCCTCCCCCCTCTCTGTCTGTCTCTCTCTGTGTGTGGTGGTTGTGTGGTGCACAAGCTCACTCAAGAGAAAATTAGTCAAAACCAGATTATCAATCCCAACTGCTACAGCTGTTGCTACAAGTCTTTTAAATTCTTAGAGAATGCCTGCCATCAGTTTGTTTACATTATGTGTTCCTTTTTTTTATTTGTGGGATAATGAAAATATGACTGGCCAAAGGTGAAAATATGGATATTACATTTTTAATGGAGTACTATGCACAGTTGTAAAAAGTAAGAAAAATAAAGCAGGAAAGGGGGAAGGGAGCAAAAAAACAACATACAGGCGAAGGCTCGTCCATGATAATTAAAAATTATAAAGCCAATACTCTAGCTCGCTTTTTGGAATTGCTGAGTGAATTAAACAGTTCATTGTCAGCGTGAATGCTTTTTACAGATTTCACTCATTAAAATTCTGCCTTCTTAAAAATGGGCACCGAATGCACAGACATTTCCCTAATTTGATTTAAACCTTGCCTTCACTTTAGCGATTAAATTCTTCCATAATGAAGCTCACCTTGAAGGGAGGAAAGGAAAAATATCACACGGAGGTGGGGTGTTTTAAATATCAGGTTTGCATGTGGGTTTTCGATTCACGTGGCAATCTATGTGCCTCTGTGTTCGTCCCTCTCAGATACTAAGAAGCAAAAGCTGTGTGGGCCATTTTTGCTCTGGTGTCCCATAAAAACGCTATTATAACTTTTTAAAAAGTGTTATTTTTTTTAATGGCAGTGCCACGGTAGTAAACGGTCGCGTTTATCTGTAAATGATCACCTTTAAAATTGCACGCTGAAGGAATAATAAGCCGGCCAAATCCTTGTCATTGAGCTTCGTGCCGGTACAGTTGTGATGGTCTTGGATGATATTCAGAGTTTTACGATCTACTGTTTTGCTGCATTGGATGGCTTAGAACGAAGGGGCGATTTCGTTTTGTAGCTGCTCCCGTTATATCTTCAGGACATAATTTCCTCATTTGGGCTTTGGATCCTATCCCACCGTTGCCACATGGCTGACTGGCTTTCTGAGTTTCAGAAAAATGGTGGGTTGCTCTTACTGTCGCTACCGGTATGCTGATCGCGGTCTGCCTGTGCACCAGCCGAACGTGCGCTGTGCATGCGCGTGACATGCGCTGTCCAGGCACGTGCAATCTGCCACCCCTGCGACACCCAGCTGCTTGTCGGGGCATGCAGAGGCACTGCATGTTGTGTGTACGTGTGCAGTGTGCCTTTTGGCATTAAAACAGCCTATAGAGCGCAGGCGGGTGGGCCAAACGAGCCACCGTACCAGTGGTGGGTTTCAAAAATTGTTCAAACCCACTCTGTGGGTGTGGCCTCCTTTGTGGGAGTGGCTTGCCACCCATGTGACCGGATGGGAGTGGCTTGCTGCCCATGTGACCGGATATGAAGGTGCCGATGACACTTGTCAGGACCACCTTAAATTACCTCACACACAGCACTGGCATGCATAAGAATATGATCTAGACTTGTTTTTTAAAAGGCATCTTTGGTTTGCGTTAAAACAACTTCAACACATGCAATGTTCTGATTGCACCACAAAGGCAGTAGTCATCCTTACCTTTCACAGAGGCACTGAGTTTTATAAATATGAGCATGATAGTGTAGAATAATCATATCCAAGGACCAGTGGTGGGTTTCAAAAAATTTTGGAACCTCTTCTGTAGGTGTGGCCTGCTTTCTGGGTCCACTGGTGGAACCTCTTCTAACCGGTTCGGTAGATTTGATGAACCGGTTCTACCGAATAGGTGCGAACTGGTAGGAACCCACCTCTGCACCGTACCAGTATGCTCTCAGCTGCTTCCGGCCACTACTGGTACGTCTGCACTGGGCCGCACCCGAAGCAACCCACTCCTGATCCGTAGGGAGCTATTCTTATTCATACTTGCAAGTTTGCATTCCAAACCTCCCTTTGTTTCCTGAAATATTGGATGTGCAGTATAGATCCGTGATGGCAAACCTATGACACGCGTGCCACAGGTGGCATGGGAAGCCCTCTCCCCGGGCACACAAGCCGTTGCCCCAGTTCAGCTCCACCGCGCATGCGCACACGCCTCCTGCCAGCCAGCCGTTTTTTGGTTCTCTGCCGTGCATGCGTGGGGGCGGGGCGCAAGCCGGTGATGCATGCGCAGGGGGTGTGCAGCACACGTGGGGGGATGTGTGTGCATGTGTGAGGAGGCAGGGCACATGTGGGGGTTTCCACAGGGGGGGAAGTGTGGGGGATCACACATGCATGCTCGGGAGGCGCATGCAAGGGGGGGTCGCATCCGTAGGGGTGAGGGGCGTGGAGGGAGATTGTATGTGCAAGTCAGCCAGCCAGCTTGCATGCCTAAGGCAGAACTACAACTCACATTCTCCTGGTTTTACAATTATTGTTAAAAGTTGAGGATTACTTGTGACGATGGGAGAGCAGTTTGTCCCACCAGTCGTCATCATCACGTTTTAATGACCCCATTGGGTTGGGGTCTGGGCAACTGAATGGAGCTGAGTGATTACTGGCCGGATGCCCTTCCTGTTGCCAATGCAGAGTTACGTTCAGCAGATATATTCTCGTCATGCCCAGAGAGAGAAATATCTGCTTCTACCTAGGATCGAACTCACAGCCCCCTGATTGTGAGGCGAGAGCGCCACCTCTAGTCCACTGCACCACTCAGCTTGTCCCCCCAGTAGAGGTCATGAATTAAGAGGGGAATAGGAGTTCTGAGTGTTGTGGGTTTAGTTTTATCATCCCTGTTGTATTCAGTGCCAATCAACTTTATATATTTCTAGGAAGAAGTATATGATTTCAGAAATAATAGACTCTTAATTTGCCAAAAAGTAAGGTTAGCAATGAGTTCACTTAATGCAAGAATCCAAATTAGAGGAGTTGGCCTCAGCTTGAATCCAATCGGCAAAGGGGAGAGTGGTATCCATTGTAGCAATTGACTTTGCTATTTGGTGTTAGGAACTTTTCCCTTTAAAATTCAGTAGGAATCTGTCTTCCTGTAACTCAAATCCATTTGAAGAGCAGTATCATGTCCCTGCCGTTTCCCTTATCTTAATTTCTCAAGGCTAAATGTTCCCAATTTTTTCTCAATCACTTTTCATGGCTCTTACTTATTATTCCTCTAAACATCCTCTGAAACGATTCCACTTTGACTGAAACCTTCTTTAAGGTGTCATGGCCAAAAATGGATGGAGCACAGCCTAGTATGGAATAAAGTAAAATCCTTATTCCCCCTGATTGAAAAACTGTGCTTATAATAGATGCAAAATAAAATTCCATCCGGCTTTCTGTCATTACTTGTTCTGAATTTCAGTCATTCTGATAAGGTATAACTGCCACAATTCCAGGCTATCTGTTTCTGCTGGTCTTGAAGAATAGAATGGAGTGGAATGGAATAGAATAGAATAGAATAGAAGAGTTGGAAGGTATCTTGGAGGTCTTCTAGTCCAACCCCCTGCTTAGGCAGAAAACCCTACACCACTTCAGTCAAATGGTTAGCCAACCATTTTGAATGTTGGAGCATTCACAACTTCTGGAGGCAGGTTGTTCCATTGATTAATTGTTCTAGTTGTCAGGAAATTTCTCCTTAGTTCTAGGTTGCTTCTCTCCTTGATTAGTTTCCATCCATTGTTTCTTGTCCTGCCCTCAGGTGCTTTGGAGAATAGCTTGACTCCCTCTTCTTTGTGGCAACCCCCTGAGATATTGGAACACTGCTATCATGTCTCCCCTAGTCCTTCTTCTCATTAAACTAGAGATACCCAATTCCAGCAAACCCTCCTTTATAGGTTTTAGCCTCCAGTCCCCTAATCATTTTTGTTGCTCTTCTTTGCACTCTTTTTAGAGTCCCAACCTCTTTTCTACATCGTGGCGACCAAAACTGGATAATCAAACCCTCCTATTAATTTCTTGCTTGGATGCCTATGCTCTTAGTTTACACTTGCTTATTTTGAGATTTTTTTTTCACTTTTTCTGTACTACCGCATTAGCTTTCTCTGCTGTCTGGATCTTCATTCCCACTAATTTATCCTTTCATTATATCCTACTTACCCTTTCTCCGGGTTCATTAAAATTCACTTTCTTGAAGCTGAAAATACGTACCAGAGTTTAATTTAATTCTAATTTTAATCTTTTAAAATCCAAGAACTTCAGCTTAATATCATCCCTCCACTGTTCCTCCTACTTTCCCTTCCTTGAGTAAGTGTTCCTTCCTAGTTAATATCAAGTCAAGGATAATTGAACCTCTTGTATCTTCGTCCGCCCTCACAGGAGAAAAATGTCAGCAACATAAGTCAGAAATTGCTTGAAAAGACCCCTAAGTGACAGAGGTTGTCTTCTAACAGATGTTTGGATAATTAAAGATTCCTATTACTATGTTTTATGCTACAAAAAAAATGACATTTGGGTTTTTTTTTTAAAGCATCACTAACATCTTCTTTATATACCAGAAGTGGTATTATATTATCCATATTTTTCTGTCATCTATTTTAATCCAGATTCTCTCTGGTTTCATCTCAACTCATCTCCGTTTCTTAGCTCAGAAAGCCACCATCTTCCAAAGATGTTTCTCTGGTCATGTGGCCAGTATGACCATGTTGAAGCTCATGAAACATGCCTACTGAAGTGGTACCTATTTAGTATGGGTACCTACTTAGCTAGGGGAGACATGATAGCAGTCTTCCAATATCTCAGGGGCTGCCACAAAGAAGAGGGAGTCAAACTATTCTCCAAAGCACCTGAAGGCAGGACAAGAAGCAATGGGTGGAAACTAATCAAGGAGAGAAGCAACCTAGAACTAAGGAGAAATTTCTAGACAGTTAGAACAATTCATCATTGGAACAACTTGCATCTAGAAGTTGTGAATGCTCCAACGCTGGAAGTTTTTAAGAAGATGTTGGATAGCCATTTGTCTGAAGTGGTGTAAGTTTCCTGCCTAAGCAGGGGGTTGGACTAGAAGACCTCCAAGGTCCCTTCCAACTCTGTTATTATATTATATTATTATATTATATAGCAGTGATGGCTAATCTTTTTGTGGTCACGTGCTGACCCCCTCCCACCCGGGCATGCCCTCCACCCATTTTTGGCTCCCAGGTTGGTGAAGAAGGCCCAAAACAGGGCATAGGGGCATCGTGCAATGCCCCAGAATGCAATGGGAGCACTCCCTGCCTATGTGCCCTGCCTCCTGCACATGTGCACATGTGCACATGTGTCCCCTGCATGCAGCTTGCCCCCGGCGTATGCACGGCAGAGATCCGAAGACCAGCTGGCCGGCAGGAGGCGCACGCACATTTGCAGTGGAGCTAGGCTGGGGGAATGATTGGCATGCCTGCAGAGAGGGCTCTGTGTGCCACCTGTGGCAAATGTGCCATAGGTTCGCCATCACGGTTATATAGTATGCTTTCCAATTGCTAGGTTTCCAGCAGCTGAGCCAGGAATGGGAGCTCACCCAATCACATGATATTTAGATCTTGAACTGCCAAACTTCCGGGTGATAAGTCCAACATTTTAACATCTAGGCCACTTCAAATGAAGTTCATTTGCTTGGGATTTCAAGCAGGAGTGGATTTTTTTTTTTTTTTTTAAACCTCTTCAAGTTGTATGAATCTTGCACCTACCGTGCAGTGGTGGGATTCAGACAGCTCGCACCTATTCGGGAAAACCGATTGGTAACTTTCTAAGCAGTTGGGAGAACTGGTTGTTGGAAGAAATCTCCTTTTGTTTTTTCCCCACTTTAAAGGGCTAATCCTGTAAGGAAGGCAGGAAGGAAACATTCTGGTGTTGTTTCTAGCCTAATCTTCATTGCCCTGCTTACAGAAACTGCCACTCCGGTTAACCCTTATTACATTGTAACAGCTAAGGCGAAGCACCCATTGACTTGAGTGACATTGGCCACACCCACCCAGTCACAGACCACCAAGCCACACCTACCCAGTTGGTCATTAGGGCAGAGAACTGGTTGTTAAATTATTTGAATCCCACCACTGCTACCATGTCACTCAAACTCTCCTCCCTTTCCATTATTCTTTGGGGGGGGGGTTTCCCCCCACAAAGACAAAACAATTTGAAGCTCACGGGCAATCATCTTCACTTACAACTACGAGGATATCAAAAATCACTAGTTATCAGCTGATCAACGAGAGTGTGAAAAGCATGTTCAATCAGGACTGCACCACAGGTCCCAGACTAACCCCAAAAAATCCTCATCTCCTTTCGGTAAAAAGAGGAAATAAATTGTTTGGGCCCATTAGGATTTGAGCTCAGGAGATGGAGTGATTCAAAAGTTCCCACCAATGAGACAGTGAATGCCTGCCAACTTTGCCCTAGCTTTGCAAAGAAAATGCCAGCTTTGTAGGGGTTTCAGTGTGTTCACAAGTGTGTTGCATATGACTGAACCTGATCCTAAACTGGTTGGGAGCCCTGGCAAAGAAGCTTCCTTTTTAAAGTGGGTCAAACATATGTTTGAGATAGTGGCAGTTTTCACCTGGTAAAAGTATTCAGTTAATTTCTCTTTTTAAAAAATATTTTTTTCATAAATCCTTTTTTTGAAAAATATTGTCAGGGTATACCATTTACCAATAAAAAAGACCAAAAAAGAAGAGTGATTAAACATAGATGTACAATCTAATAACAGTAATAATAACATAGCACCACTATTAATAATATAACCAAAAAAGTTTTTAGCTAAGTTTCCTCTTACATTAGAGTATTGCAATGATTTACTTTCTTGTTTTCAGGACTAACATTTATGATTTTACTTTTCTCTAATTCCTACCTCTTGCTTCTATCCATTCATAGAATTTACAATAATACAATACAATATCAGAGTTGGAAGGGACCTTGGAGGTCTTCTAGTCCAACCCCCTGCCTAGGCAGGAAACCTTATGCCATTTCAGACAAATGGCCATCCAACATCTTCTTAAAGACTTCCCATTCACAACTTCTGGAGGCAAGTTGTTCCACTGATTAATTGTTCTAATTGTCAGGAAATTTCTCCTCAATTCTAAGTTGCTTCTCTCCTTGATTAGTTTCCACCCATTGCTTCTTATTCTATCCTCAGGTGCTTTGGAGAATAGCTTGACTCCCTCTTCTTTGTGGCAACCCCTGAGATATTGGAACACTGCTATCATGTCTCCCCTAGTCCTTCTTTTCATTAAACTAGACATACCCAGTTCCTGCAGCCATTCTTCATATGTTTTAGCCTCCAGTCCCCTAATCATCTTTGTTGCTCTTCTCTGAACTCTTTCTAGAGTTTCCATATCTTTTCTACATTGGCGACCAAAACTGAATGCAGTATTCCAAGTGTGGCCTTATCAAGGCATTATAAATTGGTATTAACACTTCACGTGATCTTGATTCTATCCCTCTGTTTATGTAGCCTAGAACTGTGTTGACTTTTTTGGCAGCTGCTGCACACTGCTGGCTCATATTTAAATGGTTGTCCACTAGGACTCCAAGATACCTCTCGCAGTTACTACTATTGAGCAAGGTGCCACCTATACTGTACCTGTGCATTTCATTTTTGTTGCCTAAATGTAGAACCTTACTCTTACTCTGAATTTCATTTTATTAGATAGTGCCCAATGTTCAAGTTTGTCAAGATCCTTCTGTATCTTAAGCATATCTTCTGGAGTGTTGGCTAATCCTGCCAGCTTGGTGTCATCTGCAAATTTGATGAGTTCCCCATTTATTCCCTCATCCAAATCATTGATGAAGATGTTGAAGAGTCCTGGGCCTAAAACAGAGCCTTGGGGTACTCCACTGCATACTTCCCTCCATGTAGATGCAGTTCCATTGAGGACTACACGTTGAGTGTGGTTGGTCAGCCAGTTACAACTCCATCTAGTGGTGATGCTGTCTAATCCACATTCTTCTACTTTATCTAGTAGTAGGTTATGGTTTACCTTATCAAATGCCTTACTGAAGTCCAAGTAAACTATATCGATGGCATTCCTCTGGTCCACTAGTTTTGTCATTTTGTCAAACAATTTATTCCAAATCATGTAATATTCTGTGTCTACTTGAGCTTTAGTTTTAAAGGTTGATCTAACCATTTGGCACAGTCAAAAAGTTTTGAATTACCTCTCTGGTGGGATATTCACATTTTTTCAATATTTAGCAGATATGATCCTTGTTGCTGTCAGTATGTGTAAAAGTAGATATGTGGTCCCTTTATCATAGTCCTCTGGTGGTATACCTAGGATAGTGATGGCGAACCTTTTTCACCTTTGGTGTCGTACACATGTGCATGCTCACCCTCATAATTTAATGCCCCCCATGCCATGCCCCCTGTGCATGTGTGCATGAACCCCCTGCTGCCCCGCGCATACACACACAGCTTTCTTGGAGACTGGGGAGGGCAAAAATGGCCGGAGGCTGGAAACAACCTATTTTCTGACTTCTTGTGGGCCTTGGTAGGGGTTTTCCCCCTCCCCAGGCACCAGAGGCTTTCTAGGAGCCTGAGAAAGGCAAAAAAATGGCTTAACCTGAACATTTGGTTTGTGCGTTGGGCGTTTTTTCATCCCCTGGAGGCTTCAGGAGATATGTTTCTGGTTTCAACTGTTTGATTGTCATTTCAAGCCAGTTTTGTATTTTCTCCCAATATTCTCTTGCTTTACTACACGTCCAACACATGTGGTAATAGATACCTGGGGTCTGACTGCATTTCTAACACTTAGCAGTTTATTTACTTAATTGGTTAATCTTATTCAGCTAATTTCTTAATCTTATACTGCTTTTGGAACTACACTGATTGGTAGTTCTTTGATTCTGTGGATATCAAGTACCTTGTGCCATGTACTGTTTTTATGTGAAGGGAAGTTGGGCTCGTATGAAAGATAGAGTATATGAGACTCACTCAGGGCAGTCCAGGTAGAGAGAAGAGTTTGTTCTGAACAATGTTGGCTTATTCAGGAAATGTGGAAAAATTCTAGGATGAAAGCTTCTAAAAGACATCAAAAGATAGGTTTTGATAGTCAGAGAGATGCGTCTCCTAGGAGCTAAATAAACAAAGACACTCCCTGGATAAGTAAGTATCAACAGCCATGAGGAAAGTATTAAGTAGGGCCGTTCCAAGCCTTGTTGGAAGTTATAAAACTGGATGGGGACCGTCGTGTAGAATTTTATTTTATATTATTATTAATTTTTTTTTATTCTGCCTTTATTTTATTTTTTTTAATAAATAACTCAAGACAAGGATGTCAGTTGTATATTCATGAACTGAAAGAGGACATAGCAACTAAGTCAGCCAATGAGGGGTGTTTGGAAACTGAAACAGTATTTGCTGTGTGAGCAACAAGGAGACAGCAAGGAACCTGGGCGTGGCTTAGATTAACTTCTGTTCTAAAAGTTCTGAGTCTGTGCTGAGCTCAAACTAATCTGATGCTCTGAATTGAAACTCTTCTCTCCTCTGCCGTGTTTGTTGTACTCTCTACCATGTTGGAAAATCTGCTTTTAGTATTGTATATTACCTCCTGTGTTATATTATATATAAAGAGAAGTTAATGAATCCTGCTGAATCAGATACTTGTGTGTGCTTTCTGGATGTGATTGCTGCAACAAACTCTGATAAGGGAATCTCATTAACACCCCTTCCCCTTCCTATTTTTCTGATAACATCTCAACTGTGAAGTGAATTGGGCTGAAAGAGAATAACTCTCCCAAAATCTCCCAGCTGGCTTTTCTGCCTAAAGCAAAACTAGAATTCACAAAGTTTATTCCCTGTACTTGTTGCAAATCTAAATGGAACCTCTCCTATTATAAGAGGAGTTGGGCTGAGAGACAATGACTTCCTCAAAGTCACCCAGCTAGCTTTCATGTCTAAGGTATGACTAGAATTCACAGTCTCCTGGTGATTGGCTCAAAGTCACCCAGCTGCCTTTCACTCCTAAGATGACACTAGAACTCATAGTCTCATAGTGACTGGGCCTAATTCACCCAGCCAGCTTTGATGCCGAAAATGAGACTAGAACTCACAGTGTCCTGGTTTTTAGCCTGATGCTTTAATTACTAGACTAAACTGACTCTTCAAAAATAAAATGCCATGAATTTTCATTGCAAGCTTTCTTCTTCGGTCTTCCTGAACTCAAAGTTAGCCTGGACAGTCAGGCTTTGAGCTGCAATGTACTCTGTACATTTGGATGTATGCATGAGAGAGTGAAGAAGGGATACGAAGGCTCGGTGGCTAAGACGCTGAGCTTGTTGATCAGAAGGTCGGCAGTTCGACGGTTCGAATCCCTAGCGCCGCATAACAGAGTGAGCTCCCATTACTTATCCCAGCTTCTGCCAACCTAGCAGTTTGAAAGCATGTAAAGATGCAACTGGAAAAATAGGAACCATCTTTGGTGGGAAGGTAACAGCGTTCCGTGCGCCTCGATCTTTAGTCATGCTGGCTACATGAACACGGAGACATCTTCGGATAGCGCTGGCTCTTCGGCTTTGAAATGGAGATGAGCAACACCCCCTAGAGTCGGGAATGACTAGCACATATGTGCGAGGGGAACCTTTACCTTTATGAGAGAGTGAAGAGTTTAAAATGTATAGTTAAGAAACTGAACAATAACAGCTGAAAATGTGATTGTATTGTTTGTATCCAGAGTCATCACTGGGGGAGGGGGATGTCATAGGATTCCTTTATGCCCCATAACTTAGTATAAATTGAAGTGATTCTGTAGTTCTTTATTCCTGGATTTTGTGCCTATTATGTTGTTTTGTGCCACTGTCTTGAATTAGCATTTTAAAATTGAATTACTTTTTTATTATTATTATTATATTTTGCACTGGCGCTTTTGAAAGACCATTATGTTGATGGTAATATATGTGATTCTGAGTGAATAGTTGACTGCTTTTTCTTTGTGATCAAAATTTGCTTAGCTGCTATATAAAATTGAAAACTTAATTTAAATGTAATAATAATAATAATATTAATAATGCATGAACAATAAGTCAGTAAGCTGGCCATTTGTTATATTTGATGGCAAACCAAATCTGTCTGTGTCATACTATGACAGATCTGTTTATTAATTCTTCTCTTTATTTTTTATTTTTTTTTCCTAGGTAAGTTTTGACTGCTAATGTCTCTGGAAGCTTCAAAATTCTGGTGTATTTGCAGAAAAAAAACAAAAACAAATGGCATTGTCAACTGTTAATTCCTTGACAACAAGATTTATGGAAAGTAAGATCAATCCAGTCTTTCTCATTTCACTGTCGTTCACTTCTGGGTGTGTTTTCAATCTCCTAAATTATTATCTGTTTAATTTTTCATCATCTTTATAACCTCGATATGTTTCGTATATGTGCAACTCTGAGATGTAAGATTAGCCATCACAGCTGTTTTCTGCACCTAAAATGAGATCTGATAACACGTGATTTATAATCTCGCTGCAACCAGCATTTAAACTCAAATTCTTTTTGATTTATTTGATTATGCGTAGGGGTGGAGATTTTTCAGTAACTGGTAAGAATCGGAAGCCAAAGGAAAAGTGTTGTTGGGAATTGTTCATAGAGTTGAGTTCTTGTCTGACCCCAAATTGTTTACTTTTGCTTTTTGCTTTGCCCAGAATCAATAGTTAGAATGAGACGAGCAAGAAAGATGAAAGCTAATGGTCAAAAGGATCGAAATGCTACAGAACCAGTAGAAATTTGCATGTGTTTGTCTCTATAAGTGCAAAAACACTCTAAGAAGGGAGCATCGTTTTGTTCTGTGGTTATCCTATATATACATATATTTCATATAAGGGTGTGGAAAAGATGAAGTAGCCAGAATTTTTGCACAAATAAGTGATGGAGCTTGTTCAAGGGACTTTCCAAATTTTCACCCGTCAAACAAATGAGATTCTGTATGTTGAAGTTACTCTTGCTATTGATGGTTGAGAGCCATTTATTATTATTATATACCGTATTTTTGGAGTATAAGATGCACTCCCCCCGAAAAAAGTGGGTGAAAATTGTAGTGTGTCTTATACACTGAATGTTACTGAAGCCCCATGCACCCGCCAGCCCCCACCCGCTGGCCATTTTCAACCTCTGTGCATCACATTTTTGGCCTCTGCACGTCCCACTTTTGGCCTCCCTGCATTGCATTTTCACCCGGTTCAAGGCGGCAGGGTTGAATAGCAGCAAATGGGCCATGGCAGCGATGAACAGGCCGTGGCAAATAGGCAGAGGCAAACGGTGGCAGCGAATAGGCTGTGTTGAATGTGGTGGTGCCAAACGCACTGTGGCGGTGTGGACAAGCCACGGTGAATGGGCCAGATGAATACCGGATGGATGCTGGGAGACAAAGGCAGATTTTTTTCCCTGTTTCCCTCTCCCCAAAAGGTAGGTGCGTCTTATAGTCCAGAGCATCTTATATGCCGAAAAATACGGTATCTTATTAAGCATATTAAAATACATTGAATGCTACATCTTTTAATTGTTACCTTTATACTTCAAATTATCCATTGGGCAAGTCATTGTTTTTATTACGGGAAGTTAGGATTGGTCTAGACCAGGGTATCCAATTTGTGGCCTCCTTGTGGACAGCTAGTACTGCAGCCCCACAAGATTGTAAACTTTTAACATTATGATGCGCATTTATACACATTTACTTGTTTTATATATTTAAACGCAGCCCAAGACAATTTCTCTCCAGTCAATGATATCCGGGGAAGCTAAAAGGTTGGACATGCCTGATCTAGACCAAGAGAAAGTCCATGTGTATAATGCATGCTGTACAATGTGGTTGGTTGCAAAGCATTGAACATCATTCTGTTGTGTTGCCCAGACTGTTGGACCATTATAACGTATCTATAATTTTCTGTAAGGGCATGTTTTCCTTTTTGAAGGGTGGTTCCTTCCAGCTTTAGTTGCACCCGTGTTCGAACTTGGAGGGAGGAGATGGGGGTTCTTGTAGTATAGTATAGCCTTGATTGTCATTGTACATTATGTATAGAATGAAATTGTTTTTAGCCTCACTGGTGCAATCCACGACAAAAAATACAAACAACATAAATAGTATAAAGAATAATCCCTATGCAAGTAATTCCGGGAGGGAGAAGGAAAGAAAAAGAAAAACTAGATGTTTTCACGTGGAGTGATTGTGGTTGTGTTTAAGAGTCTGACAGCCCAAGGATAGAAACTATTTTTAAACCTATTTGTTCAGCTGGCTAGGTTTTGATGTCTACTGCCCGATGGTAGAAGTGCAAAGAGACACTGACCAGGGTGTGAATTATCTCCGAGTAGCTTCCGTACTCTGCTAAAGCAGCGAGACCTGGCAATGTCATCCAGTGGTGTCAGAGGGCAACCAATGGTTTCTTGTGCCTTCCTATCCACAGCACTTTAACCAACACACCATATTGTAATGCAATACGTGAGGATACTTTCTATCATGGACCGATAGGAAGAGGTCATCAGCTGTTGTTCCACCTGATTTTTTCCACAGGACTCTAAGGAAATGAAGTCTCTGTAATTGCAATATTGTAATTCCAACCAGAAGTCAGATGTCACCCTATTTCTTCTAGAACCCGAGGTCAAAGGAAGGCACGTTAATGGTTAAAAAAAATATATTTTCCCCTTCTCCATTGCTCCTAAGCTAAGCATGAAAACAGTTAGCGATTGGCTTCTTTCGGCCCTGTGAATGGAAATACATTTCGATGCCAAATGATCTTTTGTGAAGTGTTCTCCATCTGTCAGTTAGACCGTTTATTAATAGCATCTCATGCTCCATACTGGCGCCATGCTGTGAGATTATACATGGAAAGTCAGAGAGAAATAGAACGGAGGAAAACTTTGCCCCAGACTTATTAGGAAGAAGAAAAAAACTGACATTGACGAAGGAACAGTAGAACTCTTGACCTCGGGATGCCCCTCCGACAGAGTAGAAAAGGAACTCTAGAATTCCACCCACTTCAGAGTGTGGGTGGAAGCTACAGTATCTTTGTCTGTGGCTGTTCCCAAGAGGGAGGATAACCTTCAGTGATTAGGTGGGTGTGTATGTGTTCAGAGTGGTTTTGTCATGATTAAGGTCAGCAGGGGGTGGATAATTTATTCTTTGTGTATGTAAAAGATGTGTATGGATGCCCAATTTTTAAGGCACAATTCTAGGCAATTCAAGACAACAATAAAACAAAAAAACAGGAGCTGCAGCTTTCATCCATAGGCCCAACATCACTCTGTCTACCCAACCAGGTGAAGAACAAGGAGGTCCTGATTTGTCTGGGTGGCAATGTTTTCTTTTTTCTCACGAATGAAGGCGAATATATGTATCCCAGGATAATGTTGCGGGATCCAATCTGGGTCATACACCGGAGCAGAGGTTTTGTCTTCCAAGTTTTGGGACTTATGCTGGACCCCTTCCTCAGGGAACTTCTTTGTGTGGTCTGGGCTGTTCTGTGTGGTATTTATATGATAGCTTTTTTAACATGTTGATTGGAGCGTTGATGGTTGGCTATTAAGTCATTGGCTGTTATTTCCTTGTGCTGCCAAGCCCTCCTAAGTATTTGATAATCTGGTGATAAATCAGCACTCCTGGGCCTGTTTCTCATGCTTCAATCACTTCCCTGGCTGTTTTTGTACCTTCTCACCCAACAATCTTAGTAGCTGCAAAATTGAATGTATGTTCATTGCAATATGAGGCTACCAATGAGTGTAGGTCTCACTTATGTTCTTGCAATCTGGTGGTTATCTTTCTCCCCATCTGTCCTACATAGTCACAAGGGCAATCCATGCGAAGGATCTGGTAGTTTACATTTGAAGTATCACCCACCTCCAAGCAATCTTTACGATGCATAATTTGTCCTGGTATGGTAGCCTCTGGGCAGTGTGCAACTTTCTTTCTTTTTTTTCTTTTTAAGCATGTGAAGTTCATTTTCGACTTACTGTACAGTTTTCAGATGTTTCCATCTCAAAATAGCAGGGATCTGAAATTGGATTATGCAGTTGGATGGAGCTCCGGGAGTCTGTAAAAATGATTGATCCAATACATTCCCTGCAGACTTGGATAGTCTGGCGAAGATCCGGAGTTCCTTTCTTTTATTCACAGCCTGCAGATGAAATAGATTGTGTTTGCGTATGTGTGTGTTTGCATGCAAGCTTGAGAATCAAATATTGTTAGAGCGATGTGGACATTCTCATATCACACCTTGCTTGTGTTCAATAGAGGTCCATTTTCTTTCCCCACAAGCTTTTGATCAAGAAAGAGTTAAGCAATCACTTGCAAGTTGTTCTTGTGGCATTGCTGGTCTGTATTAGAATAATGACTTGAATTGATACTACAAATGTAATTACACTGATTCTTTTCTGATGGATATAGACAATGATACTCCCATTGATCTCTGAGCAGAGTTACTTATAAAACACATGTTGCACTTCTGTATTTATATGCTAAACCCTCGTCATTTTTGTCTCTTGTTCCTCTTGTTCCCGGAGGACTTGATTTAGGGGGAAAAAATGTCTGACTTAATGGGCGGAGAAGTAGGGGGAGATGAAATAACAAAGATAGCAAAGTTCAGAGCATTTGTAAAGCCAAGATAGATGTTTTGCCTTTGAATAGGTTCCTCCAAATCATTGTCTTGCAATTTAATATTTTGCAAAGAAAGCTCAGGTCACTGTCCATTACATTGCCCCCCTAACCAGGAGTGGGTTCCGGCTTCTATTACTACCAGTTCACTCAGGGATGTGCTTCACATGCGCATGCGCAGTAGTAAAAAAAACCAAGATGCCATCGCTGCCGATAGAACCGGTTTGGGGACGTAGCCGGCTGAGTTACTACCTACTCAGCCGAACCGAGCCGAACCAGTATGAACCCTGCCCTCTGCCCCTAACTCAAATAATTCACCTTCTTCTAATGCAGTGGTTCCCAACTTGGCAACTTTAAGACTTGTGGACTTCAACTCCCAGAATTCTCCAGCCAGCAGGCTGGAGAATTCTGGGAATTGAAGTCCACAAGTCTTAAAGTTGCCAAGTTTGGGAACCATTGTTCTAATGCATCATCCATTGGGCTATTTCTCGGCGGCTGTTAGTTGGTGAAAAGCAGACATAACCACACTGAAATGATTTAGTAGATCTGAGTTAACAAGTTTGCATCTTGAGGGGGCCGAGCATTGGGGGGGGGAAAGCAATTTCACGTGGAAAGTGGTAACTGATGGTAGCAAAATAGCAACAGCAATTTTCACAATCAACGCTTCTGTGCATTTTGTAAAAATGAACCACGAGATAGGTGGCAAATAAAGCTGATAATAAATTTGATAATAACAAGACAAAGACTAATAAGGGATTATTTTATTTATTTGTTTGTTTATCTATCTATTTATTCATTCATTAAAAATAATCTTCCTCTTTATGACCCTGTAATCCTTTAGTACAGAGGCTGATGTATTCTGTTACAAAATATGTCACATTTTACTCTTGAAGGTTGATCATAGAAATGCAAGATCTGACTCCAAAATCTCCAAATTGTTGGATTTTAGTTTTAACCTAGGCTTTGGGGAACATGGTTTAATCTTGGAAAGCAGTCACCGCTTGATTAATTAATTTTTTCATCAGCTGTGGATATAAATCAAATTCAGTCTACTCAATTCTTCCCACTGCTGTGTTTGGATCCTGTTCAATAGTCAACCCTCCCAACATGTCATTTAAGGACCTGGATTGACCCTTGGCCTGGAAAAGGTTCAACATTTTTGCTTTAGAGCAGAGGTGTCCAACCTTGGCAACGTTCATACTTGTGGACTTCAACTCCCAGAATTCCCCAGCCACAAACAATTTCACAAATGTTGAGTTGAAATCTTATAGCTGCCAAGGTTGGACATGTCTGCTTTAGAGTGTCATCTTGAATATCCTGTCTGGCCAGAATAAGTTGCTTTCTTTTTATGTCCTGCCATTCTTATGGAACAGTGGTCACCAAATTTTGGTGGTCCACAGAATTATTATTATTTTTTTGCATTTTTTAGATTGCACTAAATAAGTGGTCCTCAAACCAGGTCCCCTGGGCTGGATACGTGCAATGAATGTTGTGTTGCTGCAGAGAGTCTTCCCCTTCAGGGTCTTTTGTGTAGGTCAGAGGGGGGCAAAAATTACAACTTGGGGTCTGCTTCAGCCTCCTGGTAGGGGGCTTTGGGCAAAGGCCTGGGGGGAATGCTGATGGTGGCGAAGAGCTGGAGGACCTTGTTCCAGTGGGATTGCATCATGGCCTGGAACTGGCTGATCATCTCAGCCCAGTGAGCCTTCAGGGGCTGGTACCTGGCCTTGCACTCCTGCAGGTCTTCCCTCTGCTTGGAAAGGCCTATGCTCGTAGTCCTCAGTGAGGTGCTTCTGCTGAGCCTCCTTCTCAGTCAGATCCAATTTGAACTGAACTGTTTTGTCAACTCTTCTCATGGTGGCTCTTATGTCCAACAACTGCTTCTGTTGCGTCTTCCCGACGCAGCCGACAGGCGGGGCCAGAGCAGCCAATGCCTGATTGGTTCAGGCGTGCCTGCTGGCTGGCGGGAGAATCGCTGGCCGCCTATTGGCCAGCTGCCTGACAGCTCGAATATATAAAGAGCTGTCAGGCGGGGCTGGCGCTGTCCGTATTCTGAAAGTTACCATTGTAGTGATGGCCACACCCACTCAGTCACGTTACCACCTAACCACGCCCACCCAGCCGGTCATTAGACAGATCGTATTAGTGTCCGCGGGATTTAAAATTATGAATTTAGTGGTCCCTGAGGTCCAAAAAGTGGTGACCCCCTGCTCTGGAAATCAAAAAAGGAGATAGCAAAGAGAGGATAAACTAAATTAAGAGGTTCTCTCATCTTGTGTGATATCAGCTGTTTACCTCACAGCTGGATTTTTCAGCCAATGTCTGCTCCAAAAATTAGCTACAAGGTGATATAGTCAAACAATCAGAGAATAACTCCGCCATGGTGCCCTCCACTGATCTTTCAAAACTATGATAATGAATAAGAGACATTTTGCATGTCTCAAGACTATCTCCTCCAACCTGATGCTAAAACTGTCCCTGAGACAATTGCTTTGCATGTACTTGGGGCTTAATATTTTGATTTGCTCTGGGCACTGAGCTGCTGGTGGATTTGAACCGGCTTGCTTTTTTTAGGGGTTTACATATTTAGCAGCTGTATAGGCAGCTTTTCAGCATTCATGAAATTCATTGGAAGCAGAAAAAAAAACCATCTCAGCTAGAGACTGCTTTTTCCCAACTTTTTTTTCCCCCTTTGTTTTTGGTTTGCTTTTGGCACCGTCCCAAGCTGGAGTCATTTCCAGAGAACACAAGGCATGATACGGGCCTTATAATAGGAGAGCTTCCATGTAGATTGCACCAAATTTTGCAGTAAACTTTGTGAGTTCTAGTCCTGTCTTATTAAAGCCAGCTGGGTGACTTTGGGCCCATCACCAGAAGACTGTGAGTTCTAGTCCCACTTAGGCATTAAAGCCATCTGAATGACTTTGGGCCAGTCACTCTCTCTCTCCCAATCCAGGGTGGTTATTTTGGGAAAGATAGGAGAAGGAAGAAACATTATGGATGTTCACTGCCTTGAATTATTTGTACAAGCGATAAAGATGGGATAGAAATGAAATTTAAGGGATGCAGTGGCTCAGTGGCTAAGGCACTGAGCTTGTCGATCAGAAGGTTGGCAGTTCAGCAGTTTGAATCCTTAGTGCCACATAATGGGATGAGTTCCTGTTACTTGTCCCAGCTTCTGCCAACCTAGCAGTTCAAAATGACATAAAAATGCAAGTAGAAAAATAGGGACCACCTTTGGTGGGAAGGTAACAGCGTTTCATGTACCTTCAGTGTTTAGGTCATGCCGGCCACATGATCACGGAGACGTCTTGGACAATGTTGGCTCTTTGGCTTAGAAATAGAGATTAGCTCCACCCTAGAGCTGGAAAGAGGTGGCCGAGGTGGCGCAGTGGTTAAATGCAGCATTGCAGGCTACTTCAGCTGACTGCAGTTCTGAAGTTTGGCTGTTCAAATCTCACCGGCTCAGGGTTGACTCAGCCTTCCATCCTTCCGAGGTGGGTAAAATGAGGACCCGGATTGTTGTTGGGGGCAATATGCTGACTCTGTAAACCGCTTAGAGAGGGCTGAAAGCCCTATGAAGCGGTATATAAGTCTAACTGCTATTGCTAAAAAAAAATGACTAGTATGTGGGGGGGGGGACCTTGAAAGAAAGAAAGAAAGAAAGACAGAGAAAGAAAGAGAGAAAGAGAGAGAGAAAGAAAGAAAGAAAGAAAGAAAGAAAGAAAGAAAGAAAAAAATAAAGAAAAAGAAAGAAGAAAATAATAAATAAACAAACTCCACCATACCACAGTTGTTTCACTTGTACAGGTCCTTGCCATTTTGCATTGCAGCTTCCCACATTGGCTTCATCCTGGTAACTGTCTTTCACCATAGTTACCATGGTGCCAACCACAGGTGGGTTCCTACCAGTTCGCACCTATTCGGTAGAACCAGTTTTGTCAAATCTACCGAACCGGTTAGAAGAGGTTCCACCAGTGGACCCGGAAAGCAGGCCACACCTACAGAAGAGGTTCCAAAATTTTTTGAAACCCACCACTGGTCCTTGGATATGATTATTCTACACTATCATGCTCATATTTATAACAACTCAGTGCCTCTGTGAAAGGTAAGGATGACTACTGCGTTTGTGGTGCAATTAGAACATTGCGTGTGTTGAAGTTGTTTTAACGCAAACCAAAGATGCCTTGTAAAAAACAAGTTTACATCATATTCTTATGCATGCCAGTGCTGTGTGTGAGGTAATTTGAGGTGGTTCTGACAAGTGTCGTCGGCATCTTCATATCTGGTCACATGGGTGGCAAGCCACTCCCATCCGGTCACATGGACGGCAAGCCACTCCCACAAAGGAGGCCACACCCACAGAGTAGGGTTCGAACAATTTTTGAAACCCACCACTGGTGCCAACTGACTCATCTTGTGACAAAGGGAACCTGTTTGACCACTGGTATGAGGGTGTCTTTCAGGATTACGGCTTTTTTAAGGAATCTCCCGAGGAGGACAAAGTGTGGACTGTTAGTGGGTTTTCTTGTTCTTCTTATGTAGCCGTCTGAATATTCTAAGAATAAAATTTCCATGATTGTTCAGTATTGGTCCCGTCGAAGGGTTTAAGCAGGTTAATTTCCTTTATCTGGCCTTCTTTTGTGCCATTTCTTCTATCTTTCCAGGGAAAGTTAATGGAATCTTGAAACATGTGAATTATTGTTATAAGCCAGGAAATAGAGGGTGGTTTTTTTTCTGTTGATTTTCAAAGTCAATACTTTGATATACCAGGGGAATCCTTGAAAATGTGAAACATTTTCTGCAGATTTCATTTTATTAATCAATGGCAGGATGATATTTTTGGATGAAGCTCAAGTGTCTTATCTACAACTGATTACAACATGCGTAGATAAAAGAAATTGTCAAGTGGATGAATATAAAAGCCTTAAAAGTAAAATAGCCGGATGTTTCTGGCATATTAAAAAAAAAAAAGCAAATTATTCTCATCTCGCTTTTTTAATTCCCCCTCCCATCAATTCATTCTGCTGATTTGATTGTATGTCTATGGCAATTTAGAACCCCTTCCTCTGCCAGGGTGGTCATCCCTAAAAATATGATCAAGGAATGTAAGGGAAACAGTTAAATAGCAGACATGTCTATGATTAGACATCATGTCATACCAGCAGTTTGGATGAGATGAGGTTTATTTGGAAGAATTTATATTTTTCCGAGGTGGTAATGGGAACTTTGTCAATCAAACTTAAAACCTTTCATACTTTAGCTTGACTTTTATCCTGTGTCCCTGTAGAATAAGACCTCCCTGGATAATAAGCCCAATAGAGCTTTTGAGTGCATGCACTAAAATAAGCCCTTCCCTGAAAAATAAGCCTCACCAAAAATATTGCAAAACAGCAGCAGCCATGAGGTGACCATGCTCGCTGCCTCCTGCACCTCAAAAATAATAAGACCTCCCCGAAAATAAGGCCAAGTGCTTATTTCGATGGTCAAAGAAAATTTCAGGGAAAACACAGTATTTTTTTTTTCATTTCGAGAAAGTAATGATTTCTGAATACTTAAAAACACTGATTGGTTTTTCACACATACATTTGGAAAAATGGCAATTGAGTTTGCCCTCAGTTGCTGACTAAAAAAAACATTAATTTTTTGAGGGGATATATCATCCTGATGTTTGGGCAAAACAAGTGGCCAAGAAAATTATTATTTTTGCCTTTACCCTTACAAGTGTAGAACGTGTTGATGGGTTGGGAAAGTAGCTCAAGTTGTATTTATTTAGACAGCTATTGTGGCAGGAAAAAGACCCTGAAGCTCTTCACCTTACTATGAAGACGGTGAGCCAAATGTTGTTGCCTCGATTAAAATCAGCATTCTCCACAGAGTATGTATTTTCACCAGCCCTTTGGCTTGGATGAGAACAAGTGTCTGTGTTTCAAATCTAGCTCTGAGCAGCTGATGTTCAGAAAGTAATTAAAACCAAGTGTAAACAGTGATGAATGTTGGCCAGGGGCAGGCAGAAGAGAAGTTTTGCGAGCTACAAAATGGAGAGATTATACTTTCAGATTTGGGAAGAAGAATGTCACAGTCCACCAAGTCAGCTATTGTTGTGGCCTGCCAGTGGCCAGTGGATCCGGCAGAAGATTCAGAAGTGAGGAGGTTGGGGAGGAACAGATTCGGAAAGTGAGGAGGTCTGGGGAAGGCCCTGATGAGGGCTCTGCGTCGGAGGCAGAAATGGGGTCAGAGCCTTATGCCAGTTATTAGCTGCCTTCAGAGTCAGACATCAGTGGGGCAGACAAACAACTGGAGCCTGTCTCCAGTGTGCGCATGCGCGGAGTTTTCAGACAAAGGGAACAGCTAAAGAACAGGGGTTGAGTTGGGAGTAAGGCCATAGGTGGACAATGAATGGCCCTTCTCAGAGGAAATAAAAGAGGAGCGAAAGGGGAGTGGAGTTTGCAGGAGACAATTAGTTCGCTTAATTGGTTCGTGACTCTTTGAGACTCCTTGCCAAGTTTTGCAGATATCGGCCTGGCAACCCTCCAAGCCAGATAAGGACTGTGACTTTAAATCCTCCCTTGAAGGACTTTGCTGGATGTTTATGAGCAGAATTCACAATAAATTAATAAAAAAAATTTTTTGTTGGGACCAGGAGTTTGCTTCATGCTCTTGGGAAGTCTTGGTCAGAACAGCTATAAAAGCAGAGAATAAAGCTACATGCCCATATAATAACTAAACGTGTTTTCTCCCCGATGGCACATTAAGAAACCGGCTAAGGGGTATAATAAACAGATAAGTGTGGCAGCAGTTTAGTGCATAACTATGATTTAGAGACTGACTATGATGTTTCCAAACAGTGGACAAATACTATACCCAGTCACCTAAATTTTATCAGGGCTGCACAGGTACAGTATAGGTGGTACCTTGCTCAATAGTAGTATCTGTGAGAGAGATCTTGGAGTCCTAGTGGACAACCATTTAAATATGAGCCAGACGTGTGCAGCAGCTGCCAAAAAAGCCAACACAGTTCTAGGCTGCAATAAACAGAGGGATAGAATCAAGATCACGTGAAGTGTTAATACCACTTTATAATGCCTTGGTAAGGCCACACTTGGAATACGGCATTCAGTTTTGTTCACACGATGTAAAAAAGATGTGGAGACTCTAGAAAGAGTGCAGAGAAGAGCAACAAAGATGATTAGGGGACTGGAGGCTAAAACAGATGAAGAACAGTATGCAGGAACTGGGTATGTCTAGTGTAATAGAAAGAAGACTAAGGAGACATGAGAGCAGTCTTCCATATCTCAGGATTGCCACAAAGAAGAGGTAGTCAAACTATTCGCCAAAGCACCTGAGGGTAGAACAAGAAGCAATGGGTGTAAACTAATCAAGGAGAGAATCAACTAGAACTGAGGAGAATTTCCTGACAGTTAGAATAATTAATCAGTGGAACAGCTTGCCTCCAGAAGTTGTGAATGCCCCAAAACTGGGATCTTTAAGAAGATGTTGGATAGCCATTTGTCTGAAATGGTATAGGGGTTTCCTGCCTGGGGGGGGGGGGGGGGGGGGGGGGGGGGGGGGGGGGGGGGGGGGGGTTTGGACTAGAAGACCTCCAAGGTCCCTTCCAATTCTGCTGTTGTATTGTATTGTATTGCATTGCATTGCATTGCATTGCATTCAAAGCCATGTGTCCTCCCAATATATTTTGGACTGTGCTTCCAATAATTCATATCCAACCTGGACTGTAAGAAGATGCATTGCCATGGAGGTAACATGTATTTGCATAATTTGCTAATTTATGGTTCAGATGCGGATGTGGAGATGAAGTATTTTATTTTAAGGAGATAGAGATGTATACATTGCCATGAGGGATAGCCTATGAATGCAGCCATTCTGTTTGCCTACTCCATTTTCATCTCTTCTGTTTAAATTGAATAAACATCAAGAAACACTTTGAACTACATCATTAAAAAAAAAAAAAATCCCAGCATCCTCGGAACTGAGCTGATCCAAGATAATACAGTATTGGTCTAAGTTCCATTCCCCTTTAAAAAACAATTAACAATAAGAGCAACATAAACCCCCTAAAACAATTAGATGTAATTTCTGAGATTATCCCGTTGTATATACAGGTAGTCCTTGATTTACAACAGTTAGTTTGGTGTGGGTTCAAAATTACAACAGCACTGGCAAAAAGTGACTTCTGACCCCCTTTTCCCCCACACTGTTGCAACATCTCCATGGTCACATGATCAAAATTCAGATGCTTGGCAACTGGCTTGTGTTTATGACGGTTGCAGTGTCCCAGGGTCATGTGATCACCTTTTGTAACTCTCTGATGAGCAATGTCAATTGGGAAGCCAGATTTCCTTCTCAGTTAATTTCACAACTGCCGTGATTCCCTTAACACGGTGGCAAGGAAAAATCATAAAATGGACCAAAACTCACTTATCAAACGTCTCGCTTGGCAACAGAAATTTTGGGAACCCATTGTGGAATTACCGCATTTTTCAGACTGTAAGATGCACCGGTGTATAAGACGCACCAAGATTTCAAGAGATAAGCAAGGGGGAAAAAGGTTTCGTCCTCCCCGACCCTCAGGAGAACTCTGCGGGCTTCAGCAGGGCTGGGGGAAGGCAATTGGTGGAAAACAGAGGCGTTTTTGCCTTCCTCCAGCCCTGCTGAAGGCTGCAGGGTTCTTCTGGGAACTGGGGGAAGTCAAAAGCACCTCCCAAAAATGGGATGCGGGAGCGGGGCTTCAGGAGGTCAAAATACTCCAAAAAATAGGTCACTTTCTTCCATAGCTGTTGTTTCAAAAGAACACCTGGCCACATTTTGATTCTGCATATTACAATAATGATTTGCGGAGAGAAGAAATGTTTGATGTTTAAAATGGAGCTCAGAAGTCCTGAAACATGAGAACGTATCTTCAGCAGGGACGTGCAGTCACTAGAGGCAAGGGAGGCGGAGCCTCCCCAGTCTCCTGAGAGAAAGGAAAGAGTTTTAAATATATTTTTTAAATTAATTAAAGCCAGGATAGTTGCTACCAGATTTCAAGTCACAATGGCTTGGTGTCTGCTCTCAGTGTTAACTAGGAGGTGGCCAGAGAACTCGGGGCCTCTTTTGCTTAAGGAATTTTTCGCCTTTTAAAAGTTAAGGAGGAGTTAAAAAGCAAAAAAATTAATATGTAAAAGAGGCACTGATTCTCCCGCCTCCTGATCTGGGAGCAGCGAATCATGTCTTGCACTTGAGCCACTGTGCAAGTGCAAGGGTGATTCTGGAGAGGTTTTTCCTTTCACCAGCCGCCATTTCTTCTGCAGCCAGCCCAGCACCGAGTGGGGAGGAGGAGGAGGGAGGAGGAGGAGGAGGAGGAGGGGAGGAGGAGGAGGGAGGAGGAGGAGGAGGAGGAGGAGGAGGAGAGCGGTGAGTCCTTGTGGCTGGCTGGGGAGGAACTCACTGCTCCTTCTCCCAGCCAGCCAGCCACTCACCCCCACCCGACCTGCTCCCTGCCTGGCCGGCCGGCCGGCACAAAGACTCACCGCTCTTCTCCTCCCAGCCAGCCAGCCACCGACCTGCTCCCAAGAATGTCATCGGGGACGGAGGAGGTGGGCGGTGAGGCAGCAGAGCGCGGCAGCGGCGAGAAGCAACACCCCCGCCGCTGTGTCCGACAGGCGTCTCGCGTTTATGTCCATCATAAATGAGAGACGCCTGTCGGACACAGCAGCAGGGACGTTGCTTCTCACCACTGCTGCGCTCTTGCCTCACCACGGTATCCCTCACCGCACATCACTGATCTTCAGCAGCCTTTTAAATAGAGGACAGTCTTCAGAAAGAAGAGAAATTGCCTTTAGGCAGTGGTAGTATTCAGCCGGTTTGGATTGTTCGCCCTAACCAGTAACAGAAATTGCAGGTGGGGCTGCCCACCCCACCCTGGCTCTATGCTGTCCTATTTAGGCACATTTTTGAGGCCGGGCACATGTGCGGAAGTGGCACATGCACCCGGTGAACTGGTGGTAACGAAATGTGAAACCCACCGCTACCTATAGGGTTTCTTATTCGCTCCTAATGATATAATTCTACCATCAGGTTTTAGTTTATACTGCATAAGGACAGAAGATTGTCAATCCCTTCGCTGCAGAAAACTCAGTTTTACAAAGTCTTCCTTTAAGAGTTATCAGATTTAATGAAAGAAGAAAAAAGGATTAGGTGGCAGAAATCTCCAACTGGATTCTTTCACTTTAGCGGCCAATTTATCTCTAAGTTGATAGGGTGAAAACTATTTAATTCTCTGACTAACAACCATCTGATGGATAGGGAAGATAGTTAACCATTTGCCTCATAATGGAGGAATGGGCAGATGTTTCCAACTAATAATGCTTTGCAAGCCATTAGCCAGTTTCTTGGGTTTTGAAAAGCCCATAAAGAACATTGTGGGATTGTCCTCAAACTTCAGAAAAGTGGCATGTCTATTTCACATTCAGCGTTCCTCCTCTTCCTCCTCCTCCTCTTCCTATTCTCCTCCTCCTCCTCCTCCTCCTCCTCCTCCTCCTCCTCCATCTTCTTCCTTCCTTCCTTCCTTCCTTCCTTCCTTCCTTCCTTCCTTCCTTCCTGTGCTTTCCTCATTAATGCTATCTACCTGTTAAGAGAAAGGCAGAGAAAATACTTCAAAAATTATGGTGGCAAAACCTGTGAAACCATCTGGCTGAAGCCTGGCAGAACAGAACAGAACAGTTGGAAAGGACCTTGGAGGCCTTCTAGTCCAACCCCCTGCTTAGGCAGGAAACCCTACACCACTTCAGACAAATGGTTATCCATCTCTTCTTAAAAACTTCCAGTGTTGGAGCATTTACAACTTCTGGAGGCAAGTTGTTCCACTGATTCATTGTTCTAACTGTCAGGAAATTTCTCCTCAGTTCTAAGTTGCTTCTCTCCTTGATTAGTTTCCACCCATTGCTTCTTATTCTACCCTCAGGTGCCTTGGAGAATAGCTTGACCCCTCTTCTTTGTGGCAGCCCCTGAGATATTGGAAGGCTGCTGTCATGTCACTTCTAGTCCTTCTTTTCATTAAACTAGACATACCCAGTTCCTGCAACTGAGTTTTTTGAAATTAGCTCTCTTAAACTCCAAGACTCTAGGACTTTTAAGTCTCATGGTTAAGACTTCTAAAGCTTCTGTGATCTCTTTTGTTTTCACGACACTGGGCCAAATATTAGGCTATCTGCAGCAAGTGATGTGGTGCTTCTCCATCTGAGCCTGCAGGTGAATCTTTCCCACAAATCAATCCAGCGGTGCCTTGAATTGAATTAATACGCCCCTCATGCCTCAAAGCCGAAGCTGAGATTGAATTATGCCCTCTTTCAATCCCCAGCTAGAATCAAATCAGGATTTTCATATGGCCTCATATGCATACACTAACATTAATCTTTCCCTTTGGCCAGGGGCAATCCACGGAAGGATGTCAAAAAAGGCAAACCGATAGCCACAAACCACGGGTTGAAACTCTTTCCCTTTTCTTTAAGATGAATAAAAGCGGGGCTGGGGCTTCAATCATTTTTGTTTTAAGAATCAAATTTATATAACCGCCCATCTGAAAAGAATCGTGGGCTGCCATTTTGACTTCTTTAATCCTTCTGGAGTCTCTCTCTCTCTCCTCTCTCTCTCTCCTCCGTCTCTCGCTCTCTCTCTCCTCTCTCTCTCTCTCTCTCTCTCCCCTCCCTCCCTCCCTCTTATTCTCTCCCTCCCTCTATTTCATGTTGAGGTTGCAGAGGCCTGATCTCGTCTGCCAAGATTTCTGCCACCCTCTATTCTGAGTGGTGACCAAGGCTTCCAATGGACCATGCAGAGACTAGCAGGAACTGGTTCATCTGAAATCCAGAGGTTCTATCACAGTGGTGGGTTTCCATTTTTTTTAACTACGGTTCACACAGAAGCATCCAGGTGGGTGGGCGTAGCCACCCACCACGGCGCTACTGGTTCACGTCGATCCGGGCCGAACTGGGAGCAACCCACCTCTGGTCTCTCAGTGACCAAGAGTGGACCAATCTAATGAATCTAATTTTGAATTTAAAGGGAAGGCACAAATAAATTGTCAGTATACCGGGGAAAATATATCTTCTCTGAGGAGAAGTATGGACCAGTGATACTGAAGACTGGCAAGAACAGTCATCTTCCTGCTCTAGTAGCTCTTTTATTGTTTTTGTACTTATTTTAATGTTATTATAGTTCATCCATTGGGCAAAGATTCAGTGAAATTGGTCTTGGCCACTCCCACTCGATCACATGGGTGGCAGGCCACTCCCACCCAGTCACATGGCCAGCAAGCCACTCCCACATGGTCACATGGCCGACAACTACTCCCACAAAGGAGGCCACACCCACAGAGTAGGTTCCAAAATTTTTTGAAACCCACCACTGGCCAGGAAGTATACCTTCTCTGTATAACTGCGTTCCTCTCTTTTAAAATTCCATATTGTCTTAATTGGAGATATTGTGAAGTAAGTTTAGCTGTGAAGGACTTTAAAAAAAAGCTTCTGTTAATTGAGGCCAATTTTATTCTCCTTCCACTTTTAATTACTTTTCCCATATGTAAAAACAAAAGGCTCAATCTTATTTGGTGATCTCTGTCTATTTTTGTGATTGTGCATATGTGCATTAGGCGGGGAAACTGGTGTGTTGAACCCGTGGGAAACTAAAGAAAGGTGCTTTCAGTGCGCTGCGATAACGGATATTCAGCGCACATTAGTTTTTGTGCAAGTTTGATTTGGCACAGCCTTTGTGTAGATGTTGAATCGATTGTTAAGAGCCCTGGGCGCACAGTGGTTAGAATTGCAGTTTTGCAGGCTAACACTGTCAACAGACTGGAGTTCAATCCTGCCAAACTCAAGGTTGTGCAATTGAGGTCATAAAATGGACCAAACTCACTTAACAACTATTTCACTTAACAACATAAATTTTAGGCTCTGTTGTGGGTGAAAATCAAGGATTACCTGTATTTGTGTACATCGTAATACGAACACAGATAATGTTTCCATGCTGCTGATAATCTTCTTCAGCAAATTCAATTTTTTTAAAAAGAAAATCCCTTCATCTTGACACAGTAGCAGAGAGATTACTCTCCAAACTCTTAATTGCACTATTCTCAAATTTGCTTTATACTTGAGGAAACCAAACTTCCTGTGACACAGACGGACTGAGGAGACTGTTCGCATGACGGATAAGACTGCAAGACTAAACAGACTAAACATGCTTCTGTGCTGCCACTAGAAGAACCTTTTTTGCAGCTCAGGGTTGAACTGTGGGGCCCTTCTTGCTCTCTGAGCTTGGTGCTTTTTTCCTGCAGATGTTTCATTACCCAACTAGGTAACATCATCAGTGTGAGAGGGCAAAGACCACAACCCCTCCTAACCAGAAATCAACACTAGGGTAAGCAGAGATTAACACCAAACAGTACCTCAAGGAACTTCCAACTCAGACAAACTATCAAACAGTTAAACAACAACCTAATTCAAGAACCACCAAGAGCACTCGCACCAACACTGACAGGGCAAACCACTTTCACGTACAGAGAGATCAAACGCTGCTCCCTTCTAACACTGATAATGTTACCTGGTTGGGTAATGAATGTCTGCCAGAAAACAGCCAATCTCACAGGGCATCCCCAGATGTTTATAGGAACATCGGTTTCATTATGACCCGTAGATTTTAACTAATTCAAATTCATGATGTCCCAACTTAGGAGCTACTCCACCCTTACTGATCAAGGAATATCTAACAGAGAAGATATTTTGCCCTTGCAGTTCACTCTGGCCTCTTCCCTCAATACTTTCAAGATGGATTTTTTAGTTATTAATTGCCATTTCTCCTCTGAACTTAACTTGCAAAAGAATGGGAAGACATACAGTATTCTCTGGCGATAATCCAACTGGTGTCTCAATTAGTAAACAGCTTTATCTTCTAGTCTATAGGGACATGGTGGCTCAGTGGCTAAGACGCTCAGCTTGTCGATCAGAAAGGTCAGCAGTTTGGCAGTTCGAATCCCCACCGTAACATAACGGAGTGAGCTCCGTTCCTCGTCCCAGCTTCTGCCAACCTAGCAATTCAAAAGCATGTAAAATGCAAGTAGAAAAATAGGAACCAGCTTTGGTGGGAAAATAACAGTGTTCCATGTGCCTTTGCCAGCCACATGACCATGGAGATGTCTTTGGACAGTGATGGCTCTTTGGCTTTGAAATGGAGATGAACACCGCCCCCTAGAGTCTGGAACGACTATCATATTGTGCGGAGGGAACCTTTACCTTATCTTCCAGTCTAGTTCTTTTCCTGATGCAAAACTTTACGCAGCCACGTAGAAATTATTCAGAACAGTTCTCTTTTATGGGTATATTCCCAAAACTGGGATTTAGCACTTGCATAGCACCTAGACTTGTATATCACTTCATAGTGCTTTATAGCCCTATCTAAGTGGTTTACAATGTCAGCATATTTCTCCCAACAATCTGGGTCCTCCTTTTACCAATCTCGGAAAGCTGGAAGCTGTGTCAACTTTGAGCCACTCAGGATCAAACTCCTGGCAGTAAGCAGAGTCAGCCTGCAATACCACATTCTAATTACTGCATCACCATGGCTCCTTTAAGATTTAGGTTTGTTTTTTTTAAAACTGCCCTGCTAACTCTAGTCATTAGATTTGCTACTGTTTCATTTAATTTTGCTGCTGTGCTATGCAGTTGAAGGTTAAGGGATTATCGGGAATATTTACTCAGTTATATTCAAATTAAATAATTTGCAAAGGAAGGTCTTCTTAATCTAGTCTTCTCAAAAGAGATATTGGAATTCTGAGTCCTGTTTTTAATAAATTCTCTGCTTTAATGCTGAGAGTTAAATCTTGTGAAGATAGGGTTTGATTATGTATGTCAGAGACACATCTTTGGATGTCTGAAGGGTTTTAGGGATCTTTGAAGATTTAGGGAATGGCTCTGTAAGGTGGCTGTAATCGTATATGGGAATGACCTTCAGAGAAAAGCCGAGGAGATACAGCCAACAAACAGTCAGATAAGAGGCAAGCCTGATACTCTCCCTAGTTTCATGGGCTGTAAAAGGGGAGGGGCAGGGGGAGAAACATACTTTCAGACTTAGTTAATGTAACTTACAATAAAGTAGAATTAGCACATCTGGCCATATTTCCTGTCTGGTCCACTTGACACATGGAACCCAAATTAACTTGCAATCTGCCACACTGGGCTGCAAATCCCAGCTGACTTCTAGTTGTTTATTTTATTTATTTAGTTTGTAAGACATGTACGAGATAATAGGTATAAGATAAATATGGATATGAACAAAGGAAATGGGTACAAATAATGGGGACAGAAGGACAAGGACGGTAGGCATGCTGGTGCGCTTATGCACGCCCCATTTACGGACCTTTAGGAATGGGATGAGGTCCACGGTAGACAGTTTAAGGTTAAAGTTATGGCGTTTTGAGGATGTAACAACAGAGTCAGGTAGTGTATTCCAGGCATGACCACTCTGTTGCTGAAGTGATGTTTTCTGCAATTTACCTTGAATTGTACTCATTGACAGGTAGAACATTGTAGCAGACAATTTTGTGTACTACACTTAGGTTAGACCATAGGCGACTTTAGTTCCAGGTTGTCCAAGGCCAACATTTCAAACATCGTTGCATAAGGGATTCTATTGTGAGCAGAGGAGTGGAATACTTTCTTGAGAAATACTTCTGGACCTGCTCAATTGTATTAATGTCCGATATACAATGTGGATTCCAGGCAGATAAGCTGTATTCGAGAATTGGTCTGGCAAAGGTTTTGTGTGCCCTAGTTAGCAGTACAATGTTATCAGAGCAGAAGCTTCACAAAGCATAGTCGCTGGCAAAGAATTTGAGATTTCCATATTCAATTGCTAAAATTTGGTCACCCTTTCATTGTGTGATCTCAGTTCCTGGATTCACTCAGTGTCCACTCTTAATCAGGTGGATGGGCAGATATTCTTAGGAAGAGATGATCTCACAAATAATAAGGTCCCATTCAATGTAAGTTTTAAAGGTGATAAGCAGTGCCTTAAGTTACACCCCCCCCCCAAAAAAAACAACTGGAAGTCAAGCAGCTCACAAGGTATAACATGAATAAAATATGGCCACCCATTACTGTTCAGCTGCTATTCTGGACCAGTATTGGCAAACATTTTTGGCACCGAGTGCTGAAAAGGTCACATGGAAATGTCACACGCATGTGTGCATGCATGAAGGGATCTTGCTCCGGAAAGCAGAACTTCCAGGTTCTGGTGCGCATACACACCTGACGATCAGCTGGCTGGCACGCATGGACACACTGGATTTTGGCCGTGTGCATGAAGGACAGCTGATTGTCACGCGCGCATGTGCGCCAGAAACCCAGAAGGCAAACAGGCAAGGCTGCACGTGCCGGGCGACATGGCTCATGTGCCACTTTGGACGCGCGTTCCATAGGTTCACCATCACGGTTCTGGACCATTGGTAACTTCTGAAAAGCCTTCTAGGGCAGCCCATGTAAAGTTCATCGCAGTACTCCATCCAGAAGTGACTAAGCATGAGTGACCCTTAGTTCAGGAGTGACCAAGGCCTCTTGGTTCAGGAAAGGACTCTATTGACGCACAAGATGGACCTCTGCAAAGGTCCTCCTAGGAGACTAGAAACTCACGATGGAGGTCCCAGGTGTGTTTTATAACAGAGTTGGCTTATAGCAGTGATGGCAAACCTTTTTCTTATGGCGTGCTGAAATTTTGTGTGCCCACACCAATTCAATCCTCCCCACCCACTTGTGGATGTGCAAACCTCCCCCCCCTTCCAGGTGCATGTGTGCACAACCCTCCCAGGCTCTGGAGGCTTTCTGAAGCCTGGGGAGGGCATGGGGATTTTGTAATAACCTTCCCCTGGAGTGAGGTGAGAATGGAGATTTTGCATATCATTCTCCTGGAGTGGGGTGGGAATGGGGATTTTGCAGTAACCTTCCCCTGGAGTTGGGTGGGAATGGAGATTTTCCATATCCTTCCCCTGGAGTGGGGGAGAATGGAGATTTTGCAATCTTTCCCCTGGAGTGGGTGAGAATGGAGATTTTGCATATTTCCCGTGGAGTTGGGTGGGAATGGAGATTTGCAGTATCCTTCCCCTGCCACACCCACCAAACCACACCATGCCCACCAAGCCCACCCACAGGACCAGTATTAAAAAAAAATGAATTTCACCCTAGATCTAAGGTCATGTGATCACCATTGTGACCTGCCCAGCTGGCTTCCAACAAGCAAAGTCAATGGGGATAGTTGGATTCGCTATTGACTGTGTGAATCACTTAAAAACTGCAGTGATTCACTCAACAGCAGTGATCAAAAAAAAATTGCAGAATTGGCACAATTTACTTAACAAGCCACTTAACATGACTTAGAGATGGAATCCTAGTCCCAATTATGGTTATAAGTCAAGTAAGATATGCACTTGCAGGAGAGGTAGATTTCTACAAATATTCTCCTTTATTGGGGTAGATTTCACCTGAAATTTTTTATTTTAATTGCTTTCACACTCACCTAATCTTGCTACCTATCTAGGTGTTGATTTGTTAAAGTGTTGTTGTGGCCTTAAATTTTTTTGCAAAACTTGGGAGAATTCAAAGATCTGTAATGATCTCGCCTTGTGATCTCAAGCAAAGTTACTCATGCAGTTCTTGGAGGACAAAATAATAACAGCAAGATGAATGTCTCCCAGCCAAAGTTGGATTAACATCTTAGCAATTTTCTGAGAATTTCTGCACTACTTGCAGATAGCTAAATTGGACTTACATCTTGCTAAATTGGCTTTGGGAAGAAATTCCACAACTGCTTTCTTTTGCTTCCCCCCTCCAAATGAGACCACCCATCAATAATGGCATAGCTTCCTTATTTTCGTCTTTGTTTCCCTTAGATTTCTGCTGTTGCTTCTGTAAATAGCATCAATTACGTTTGGGCTGTCTTCCATCTCTTACAATGATTAAGCCTTAGCAATGTGCTGCAGTATTTTTCTCACTGGGGAGTTGCGACACAGAGACACAATGGTAGCATATATTTGAATAACATTTGCAAAGTATCAATTGTTTGCTTGAGAGAAATCAGAAGCTAAAGGGTCCTTTTCCAGGACTGTCATACTGGGAAGAATCTATCAGTGGTGAAGTTGATGTATGAATTAGATCAGGGATGTCAACGTTGGCATTTTAAGACTGTGGACGTCAACGCCAAGAAATCCTCGCCATCTACTCGTGGTGGAATTCAATTTTTTTTTTTTTTTATAGGTTCTGTGGGTGGTAGCTGGTGACATGGTATGGCTTGGTGGGCATGGCAGGGAAGGATACTGTAAAATCCCTATTCCCCCAGATCCACTTTGATTCGGGAGGCAGATGGGGACGGGACGGGGTGTATTTACTGCAGTGGTGAAATTCAATAAATTTTTACTACCCATTCTGTGGGCATAGCTTGGCAGCAGAGGTGGGTTCCTACCAGTTCTTACCAGTTCGGTAGAACGCTTCATCAATCTACCGAACTGGTTAGGAGAGGTTCCACCAGTGGACCAGAAAGCAGGCACACCTACAGAAGGGGTTCCAAAAAATTTTGAAACCCACCACACACACACACACATACAGAGAGAGACAGACAGACAGACAGACTCACACAGAGAAAGAGAAAGAAAGGAAGAAATGAATAAAGAAAAAAGAAAAAAGAAAGAAAATGGAGAGAGAGATGAAAGAAAAAAAGGAAAAGGGAAAGAGAGACAAAAGGAAGGAAAGAGAGGAGAGAGAGAGAGAAGAGAGAAAGAAAAAAGAAAGAAAGAAGAAAGAAAAAAAGAAGAAAGAAAAAAAAGAAAGAAAAAAAAAAAAAAAAAAAAAAAAAAGAAAAAAGAAAGGAAAGAGGAAAGAAAAAGAAAGAAAGAAAAAGAGAAAGAAAGAAAAAGAAAGAAAGAAAGAAAGAAAGAAGAAAGAAAGAAAAAGAAAGAAAAAACACATGGCCGGCAAGCCACTCCCACCAGGTCACATGGCCGGCAAGCCACTCCCACAAAGGAGGCCACACCCATAGAGTTGGTTCAAAATTTTTTTGAAACCCACCACTGCTTGGCAGGTGTGGCAGGGAAGGATACTGCAAAATCTCCATTCCCTCCCCACTCCTGGGGGAAGGATACTGCAAAATCTCCCTTCCCACTCCACTCTGGGGCCAGCCAGAGATGGTATTTGCCAGTTTTCCAAACTACTCAAAATTTCCACTACCGGTTCTCCGGAACCTGTCAGAACCTGCTGAATTTTACCCCTGATTTACCAGTTCTCCAAACTACTCAAAATTTCCACTACCGGTTCTCCAGAACTGGTCAAAACCTGCTGAATTTTACCCCTGATTTACCAGTTCTCCAAACTACTCAAAATTTCCACTACTGGTTCTCCAGAACTGGTCAGAACCTGCTGAATTTCACCCCTGATTTACGAGCTCTCCAAACTACTCAAAACTTCTGCTACCGGTTCTCCAGAACTGGTCAGAACCTGCTGAAGACCACCTCTGCATCCCATTTTATTAGATCCAGGTTTTAATTTCAGGAATAAGGCTGAGTCTAGATGGGGGAGAATGGACAATTGTGGTCTTGATGGCTCAATGATATGTTCCATGACCACCAAGGATAAGATAATAAGGGGTATGGAGGCTAAACCATATGATCAGCAATGGACAGAACTAGGCATGTGTACTCTAACAAAGAGAAGAACTAGGGGTGATATGATAGCAGTCTTCTAGTACTTGAGGAGTTGTTATAGATAAGAGAGGTTGACCTATTTTCCAAACACCAGAGGGAAGGATGAGAAATAATTGGTGGAAGAGCACTAAAGACAGATCCAACCTAGAACTAAGGAGAAATTTCCTGACAGTGAGAATAAATTATTCAATAGAATAGTTTGCCCCCTGTAGTTTGTTGGTGTTCCATCACTGGAGCAAGAAGAGACTGGATATTCATTCATCCAGAATGGTATAGGATTAACTGCTTGAGCAGAGTGTTAGACTAAAAGACCTCCAAATTCCCTTCCAACTCTGTTATTGTATGTTCTATGCTCTGAAGGCAGGGGGTGTCAAACTCAAGTCCCAGCAGCCGGATTCAAGCTACTGAGACATGACCCACGGGGCCACTCTAGGAAAAGTAAAGGACTGACCCATGGTGCCTCTGCCAGCAAAAATTGAGCCATTTTCATGGAAGAGGGTGACAGGAGGCCATCACAGCTGAAAATGGAGCTCTGGAGCCTGTTTTTTTCTCACCACAGACATCCCCAACACGAGTTTACATCAAGCTGGCCATGCCCATCCTGGCCACGCCCCCCTCCAAGGTCAAACACACACAGCCCTCAATGAAAGCGAGTTTGACATCCCTGCTCTAGATGTCTGTGCTTTAAATTGCTTAAGCCCTTTGGAATGAACTCCCTGCGGAGATTCGGACCCTCACCTCTCTCCAGGCCTTCCGGAAAGCCGTCAAAACCTGGCTGTGCCGGCAGGCCTGGGGTTGATGAGTTCCCTCCCCTCTCGACTTGTATGGCTGTATGACTCTTGTGTATTTAAATTACGTGTATTGTGTTTGTATCCCCTTTTCCCCCCTTTGAGTTGTTCGCTGCCCTGAATCCCTCCCGAGAAGGGCAGCATACAAATAAACTAAATCTTAATCTTAATTTTAATTTCCTGTGTAGTGTCCACTAATAAACTGCTCCTAAAATGAGGAGAAGGGGGGAAAACATATTGTGCTATAGTCATCTCTACATTACAAATCCCAAATTGTTTGGGGTATACATATACCCACTCTTGTATGTGGAATGGTCTATGATCTTTGGGGTAAGTGTTATATCTGCAGCCCAGTGGTGGGTTTCAAAAATTTTGGAACCTCTTCTGTAGGTGTGGCCTGCTTTCCGGGGTCCACTGTTGGAACCTCTTCTAACCGGTTCGGTAGATTTGACGAACCGGTTCTACCGAATAGGTGTGAACTGGTAGGAACCCACCTCTGCTGAAGCCACATTTCAGCTCTCTTGTCGATTTGTTTAATCTTTTCTTCCCCCTACAGTTGCATCTCAGAAAGCTAATGCCACTTGACAAAATTAAAGAAATGAAAGCAAATTACATGTAAATAAGGCCACTAGAGAAAGGAGCAACAATAGTAATATGTAGGGTGCCGTGGGGATGACCTTGAAGAAGTATTCGGAGATGGTTGCGGCAACAGGTGCAAAACATGCTTTAAGCCCAGGAAACATGGGGAGTGTTGGAAAGAGATAGTATGGCTCCTCCCTGACTCCCTGAGGTGTAAGACAGAGAGAAAAACACAACTCTGAAGTAGCTAACAACAATTAAACCAAAAGCAAGGACAAAAAAAAACCATACAACACAAGAAAACAGATGTTTGAATTCCCATCTCTAATCTATCTATCCATGCCATCCTTAGGGATCAACCTACAATATTAGTTTGTTTAGTCTTGGGTTGGTTGTTGCAAGGGGTAACAGTTACAGGCTGCATCCTGTACCTATAGTTTTTGCTTCAAAGGTATTTGGAAGGCATCATTACACCACACTCTTTGTAGTTCTAAAAGGGAATTATGATCAACAGGAGCTAATTATAGAGCAGGTAATAAAACAGATTATTCAGGTGATGCTGTTTTATTACTGTCTCATTATGATTAAATAATTCTAATTAAATTCTGGGTCAGGGAGGGAATATCTCACAGGAGGGCTTACCAACTACTTTAATAGATACTATTTATCATATACTCCCAGGGTGTGGATTGGGGTTTATGCCATCACGCTAATTTACTGTGACAATCCTCAGGAGCGCATCTGGAAACAGGGGAAATGGCTTGTCCAGTAAGCTAATTGGAAGGCTGCAAAATGCTGCTGAAACAGATTACACTTTAAATAAGGGGGAAAAAAGGAACCATTTTCTAGGACAGTGATGGCTAACCTTTTTCGGCCAGCTTTCAAAAACACTCAGATCAGATCAGCCCAGCATCTAACAAAACAGAGAACTAACAGCGTTCTGACTCCCTCTATGGCCGATTGAGAAAAACAGCAAACCCAATCACATTTACAGTATGATTTAAAGAACAGGTAAAACATTGTTACATGACTTATTATATTGCCAACCCAACCGTTAGATTATATTCTTACACTACTAGACTCAAACTGAAACAAATCAAATTAGAGTCAAACTGGAAACTAACCAAGGAAAGGAGCAACTTAGAACTAAGGACAAATTTCCTACAGTTAGGAAAATGTAATCGTGGAACGACTTGCCTCCAGAAGTTGTGAATGCTCCAACACTGGAGGTTTTTTAAGAAGAGATTGGACAACCAGTTGTGTGGCGCAGTGGTTAGGGCGCAGTACTGCAGGCCACTTCAGCTGACTGTATTTGCAGTTCAGCAGTTCTAATCTCAACGGCTCAAGGTTGACTCAGCCTTCCATCCTTCCGAGGTGGGTGAAATGAGGATCCAGACTGTGGGGGTGATATGCTGACTCTGTAAACCGCTTAGAGAGGGTTGAAAGCCCTATGAAGCGGTATATAAGTCTAACTGCTGTTGCTATTGCTATTGTTTGAAATGGTATAGGGCCATGTTGGCAAACCTATGGCAGGTTGCCCTAAGTGACATGTTGTCTGGCATTGCCCATTCCTCTTCTGGGTTTCTGGTGCACATGTGCGTGTGATGATCAGTTGCCCTTCATGCATGTGGCAGTACCAGAAACTGGAAGAATTGGTCTTATGTTTTCCGGAGTCAGCCTGCGTGCCAGCCATTTGTTTGTCATATGCACATGCATGCCAGTAACTGGAAGTCTATCTGGCTGGCATGCGTGCACCCACTGGAAATGGGAAGTGCAATTTAGAGCACCTGCCTGCCTCCTGGGCAGCTCCTCTTCCAGGTCACGTCCCAGATGAGTGCACACATGCTCCCTTGTTGGAACTTGGTGCCGAAATGGTTCACCATCACTGGGTATAGGGTTTTCTGTCTGAACAAAGGTTGGAGCAGAACATCATCAGGGTCCCTTCTAAGTCTGTTATTCTATTTTCCTGGAATTCTGGTCTCAATTGTGGTTTTAAGTTGAGGACTATCCATACAATACGTTGTCCTCCTTCCCTCTCTTATATAGGATTTTATTCACCGTAGTACAATGCATCAAGTATTAAGAACTCCTCAAGAGGTGAAGAAAACAGAATAAATCTTTGTCCAGCTATGAATTTCTTGGACTTCTCCTTCCCCTTGGCTTATTCTTCCTTCCTTCCTATGTTCAATTTTGCGATTCGGTCTTCATTCATTCTCTCCCAAACCACTTCAATATGCTTCTTTCATACTGATAATTATTTTTTTTTTTATCAAGGACACTTCCACTTCTTTTATTTCGTTAACCTACCCCGAAATCCTTAGAATCCAAGTTAAAACTGATAAATTGAAACCACAACCAAAAGAAGATGAACCATGGCAAACCACTACTGTGTAATTGCCAAGAAATCAATATGTAGAGTTGTTGAGCTTAATCCGATGAAGATCTTTCTTTTTTATACCTCAGCTCAACCTGCAGATGTGTATTCTTTTGTGTTTGTGTGTGTGTGTGTGTGTGCGCGCGTGCGCGCATGGGTGTGCTGTCTTGTGGTGATGGATTTCCTGTTTTATACCAGGCCATATGCTACATTATCTCAACAACAAGGAATAAATTGCCCACCTGGGAAAAGCCAAATTAGTTGTGGCATGAAGCCAAGTAGATAAGTTTGTTCAATCTAATATACCGAAGAAGCAATCAATCAGCTTTTGTACTGATGAGGATGATTGATAGCAAGTGTCACATGAAAATGCAGAACAAAACAGAATAACAGAGTTGGAAGGGACCTTGTAGGTCATCTACTCCAAGCTCCCACCCATTCAGGAGACCCTATACCATTTCTGACAGATGGCAGTCCAGTCTCTTCTTGAAAGCCTCCAGTGATGAAGCTCCCAACAACTTCTGTTCCACTGGTGGTTGCTCTCACTGTCCAGAAAAATTCTTCTTATTTCTAGGTTTCTCTCCTTGATCAGTTTCCATTCATTATCCCTTGGCTGGCCGCATCAGGGTTATATTTGACCTGGGAGGGCCGGGGGTGGTGGCCAGGAGTGGAAGTGGGCATGGTGGGCATTTGGCAGGGATTCAAGATGTGCTTTTCTCCATCCCTTTCCACAGTACTCCCCCGACCTCCAGAAGCACTCTGGAGGCTAAAAACGGGCCACGCAGAGGCACCGGAGGGCCCCCGCACAGCCCATTTTTGTCCAGCAGGCACCACAGGCGAGTCCTTTGATATTTCCAGGCTGACCCATGGGCTGGATCTTGCCGTGGGCCTTGAGTTTGACACCTCTGTGCTAAAGGAATTTCCAGTCTTCATTATAGTGTGTTCATAGCAATAGCAATAGCAGTTAGACTTATATACCGCTTCATAGGGCTTTCAGCCCTCTCTAAGCGGTTTACAGAGTCAGCATATCGCCCCCAACAACAATCCGGGTCCTCATTTTACCCACCTCGGAAGGATGGAAGGCTGAGTCAACCCTGAGCCGGTGAGATTTGAACAGCCGAACTGCAGAACTGCAGTCAGCTGAGTAGCCTGCAGTGCTGCATTTAACCACTGCGCCACCTCGGCTCATTATGGGAGAATTGTTTCAATTGGTTCTTCTCAGGTTTCTGGGCACCAAGGCTGCATGGCTACCAATACAGGTAGTCCTCGACTTATAGTCGTTCGTGTAATGGCCATTCAAAGTTACAACAACGCCAGAAAAGGGGGGATTTATGTCCGTTTTTCACACTTGTAACCGTTGCAGCCTCCCCATGGTCACGTGATCAAACTTCGGACGTTCGGCATCTGGCCTTCATTTATGATGCGATCCCTTTTTGTGACCATATGACAGGCGAAGTTCAGTGGGGAAGCCAGATTCGCTTAACAACCGTGGGGCTAACTTAACAAACTGCAGAGATTTGCTTGATCACCGTGGCAAGAAAGGTTGTAAATGGGGGGGGGGGAATTTGGGGGTCCATTTTGGTCGTAAGTCAAGAACACTCACTCTCTATCTCTTGCTTGTTTGTGTTTATGTCTGTTCTTCTGTTCATTTCCTGGTTCTCTACAGTCTCCCATTTCTGTTTTTCTTCTCTTGGATTATTGGTTGTGGCCCGCCAGTGGCCAGTGGATCTGGCAGCAGAGTCAGACAGTGAGGAGGTCGGGGAAGAGCATGGGCCAGTCCTGGAGGCTGGGGAAGGCTCAGATGAGGAGTTTGCGTCGGAAGCAGAGTTGGGGCTGAGACCATCCAGCAATGATCAGTTGCCTATGGAGCTAGACAGCAGTGAAGCAGAGCAACAGCTAGAGCCCGTCCCCAGTGTGCACATGCGCAGAGCTGCCAGAAGAAAAGAACAACTCAGAAATCTAGGTCGACTTGGGAGTACAATCACAGGTGGAAAGTGATTGACCCCTCCCATAGGAAATAAAAGAGGAGCGAAAGGGGAGTGGGCTTTTGCAGGGAACAATTTGTCCGTTCGATCATTAGATTCCTTTCAGGAGTGTGAAGATCTGTCCGTGAATCTCAGAGACTCTGTGCCCAGTCTTTCCTTGCATAGCACCTCCTTTGGAAAATATTTACATGGAGGCTTTCCAAGCTAGATAAGTCATAAACATTCCTTAGAAAGACTGTTTGCCAGGCCTTTGCTGAATGTGATGAGAGGAATTCACATTCATCTAATAAAAGGGGGTTTGTAGGGACCAGGATTATGCCATATGCTTTTTTGGGGAAGCCTAGGTCAGAACATTACTTCTGTACTCTCAGATTTTTATTGGGAGTGTCCCCCCAATCTATTCCCTGGAAAAATAAAGGATTGTTTCATTTGTGTATGTGTGAAGGATGCTAAATTCTGTAAAAGTATCAGCTGACGAAAAAGCAATCACTTTTTTAAGCCATCTTTTTTTTCCCCCCCCAGCGAGCTGTTCGTTTTCCATTCCTTAGCAAAGCTGGGTCTTAGAGGGGAGCAGAAGCTAAAATTTAAGGACAAGGGATCAAAAATCCCGCTTTGACCAGCCTGCTCAGCTACCATCGCTTGGCAGCCGCCAAGGTTAATACTGACTGAATCGGAGCTGTAAATTGGACGTGGAAACTTCTTGTGGCACCATTCTAGGAAACACAGTTTTAAAAGAAGGATTTAGATAAAAGCGCTTATTAGTAAAGTGAGGATTATCTTGGATTTTGAAAAAAAAAAAAAAGTTTGTTTTTATCTCCAGTGCTGCTCAAGTGTAGAAACTTCAGAAAATGGTAAACTTTCAGCTGGATCTTATTTTTTTCTCCCTCCCTAAAGGAAATTCTTCCCTTGGCTGTAAAGTTTTGATTCCTGTGGAATTACACAGAGGAGAAAGCTAGCTAAGTTAATTTTGGAAGCATGACTGTAGGAAATGGGAAAATATGTCTCTAACCATACACGGATTGTGTGTGATATTCTCTCCAAATGACGAAAACTGCTAAAAAGGCAAATATTATTCTGGGATATATTCAAGGAAAAACAGTCATCTTTACTTATTAAATTTATTTGCCGCTTATCTTGTTGTGGGTAACCGTCCCCACCATATGTAGTCCTCTACTTATGACCACAGTTGTGCCCAGAATTTATGTTGCTCAGTGAGTGTCCCATTTTATTAATTTTCTTGCCACCTTTGTTAAGTGAATCACTGCAGTTATTAAATTAGTAACACGGTTGTTAAGTGAATCTGGCTTCTCATTGACTTTGTTCCACAAAAGGGGAACACATGATTCCAGGTCATAAGTATAAACCAGTTGGCAGGCATCTGAATTTTGGTTACATGATCGTGGGGATGCTACAAAAGTCGTAACTGTGAAAATGGTCATAAGTCACTTTTTTCAGTGCCATTGTAACGTCAAACAGTCACTAAATGAACTGTTGTAAGTCGAGGACTGGCCATAGTCTTCCTTGGTCATTTATCCCACCAGAATATGGTATCCATTCTGGGCATGGAAATTCAGATTCAAATATGAGCAATGTCTTTTACAGTGCCAGCTTCTGGATAAAGGAATTTTGAAGAATACAGGTAGTCCTTAATTTACAACGGTTCACTTAGCAAACTCTTTGAAGTTATTATGGACCCACCCCTAAAGATACTTATGACCCAATTCTAAAGTTTTCAATGGATGCTCTCTTCCATCGTCATATGACTGCTTTCAGGGCACTCAGCAATCAGCTCGAATTAGAGCTGATGGCAGCGTCTCATGTCTCATGACCACAATTTATGGTTTTTTTCCCCCAAAACATTGGTGTTTAATTGATGTTTTGGCAAAAAAAGTCACATAGCCAATAATACAAAATTCTCAGCAATTAATTAGAAGGAAATATACTAGTTGTGCCAAGAGTGGATCCTTCACTCTTGGAACAGTCCACGTTTATCTTTCTTTTGCAAGGTATGAAAAGTCTGTTTTAATTGCCACTCGAAAAAGTATCGGGAAACCGATACTTGTTTATCATGATTCCTGATGATGGCAGGGAAGCCAGAAAATAAGTAGGTGGAAAGGCTTAGACGCTCGTTGCAATGATCCATTGCAAGCACGAGGCTCCCATTTTGCAATTTATCTCGGTAGAAGAAGTGATTCCATGTTTTCATTGTTCTAAATGAAGCATCACTGAAAGAGAATATTACATGCAGATAATACAGAAGTCTCCTAGGGAATGAGCTGTCGATATCCGTGGGAGCTGCAGAGATAACTAACCTGTATATTATTTGCTCTCCTATGACCATTCCTACTCATGCTGCTTCTGTTCCAGCCACTGCAGTAGGCTTGGCAATTCACTTTTTATATATATTGTGGGAAGAAAAAATCCAATCTGGTTCAGGTCCAAGACACTGAAAGACACTGAAAACATGGAGGCTGATTGGAAAGATGTGTTAATGATGAACAGAAGCACGAGCCACATGGTTCTGATGCAGCTGCCAAAATGAGTTAAGAGTGAGCGGTTTTAAGCTTACATTTGAACTCCTGTTCCTGTGCAAGACCATGGCATTCTATTAAGCTGTTGTCAGACTCCCATGGGGCCATTAGGGGTTATGTAGGGGTCATAACTGGCTCTATAGGCAAAGTACAAATCCTACGTGTTGGTCTGAGCTAACGTTTGGTTGAAGTGTGGACTGCTCTGAGAAGGATATAGTAATTCCTATTGTGGCTTGATAGTTTTGTCCTGTGTTGGATCTTGAGAAAGGGCCCCGCTTCTAATCCTAGCATTCTACCTTTGTTTCAAATATCCTGTCTTAAATGGATTACCAAATGCAGATTTCTAAACACTGGCCTCAGTATCTGCTGGCACTACTAAGGAAAGTGGGCTTTGCTTTCTGCCTCTAAAAAAAAACATGCTTATCCATTTCTCCCCTTTGGGGAAATATACTAATCTGTCCTCAAAATATTTCATGTTCCTAGGAGGGGAGTGGCTTCCCACAATAGTACAGTCTTTTCCATTCACAGACGCATTCGTGGGCATTGCTTCTTGCAATTACTTCTGCCTTCGCTTGTCGTTGGTGGCAAGTCGGTTAGCCTTTTTTTTTTCCTTGTGTTAGGATTCATACATGCATAATTTCCTCTCTCCTATGTTACATTGCAGAGTGGGTGGCTGATACCATTTAGACCAATCGTTTTTTGTTTTGGTGGGGAAAAATGGGGGTAAGCTTTCTGCCTTTCATCTGGTGTAGCCTCACAAAATGAATAACGCACAATTTTCTGTGGAGTGTTGCATGACCTAAATTTTTGTGTCTCGTACTATCAGTTTGAAATTTCTCCTCCTTCCTCATCCGGAAGTGTTATATTTTACATTCCTTTATGTTATAAATGATATTTGCTTGTCTATCTCGGTTCCTGCCAGTCTGCATAGTTTTCTGTGCGATTTAAATTCAGAACATGACTTTGCCTCAGGTGTATGAATGTAGGAGAGAGTGTACATTCTCTGAAAACAATTACGGCTTTATCTACTTCTTTGAACCATAATCAGCCTGTTTGTACTTTCAAGTAGGAATATTGATTTTCAGGTACGTTTTCTTTTTTCTTTTTTAATGACAAGGTTTTTTTTATTTTGCATTTGCTTGATGGAAGGTGGATTTTTTTTTTACTGTGCTGGTAAAAAAAAGAAAGAAAGAAAATGGGGTGATTGTACATAATTTAAATTGCTCTCAATCAAAGGCTGAATGGTATTGGATTAAATGGGAAAAGGTTTAAGTTTATCTTCAATAACAGAATAACGGTTGGAAGGGACCTTGGGGTCTTCTAGTCCAACCCCCTGCTTAGGCAGGAAACCCTATACCGTTTCAGACAAATGGTTTATCCACATCTTCTTAAAAACCTACAGTGTTGGAACATTCACAACTTCCGGAGGCAAGTCATTCCTCTGCTTAATTGGTTCTAACTGTCAGGAAATTTCTCCTTAGTTCTAAGTTGTTTCTCTCCTTGATTAGTTTCGATCCATTGCTTCTTGCCCTACCTTCAGGTGCCTTGGAGAATAGTACCAGCTTAATGACTGCTGTGATCCACTTAACAACTGTGTCAAGCAAGGTCCTAAATGGGACAAAACTCACTTATCTGCTGACTGGCTTACCAACGTAAAATTTGGGCTCAATTGTGATTGTACGTCAAGGTTTAGATAAATAAGACCATTAAAAATTGGCCAATCTTTAGAACGTAGAACTCTTTGTGGGCACGTGATCTATTGCCCAGCTCACCTACACCGCACATGCACGATGCCCTCCAGCCAGCTGGTTTCGGAGACCTGCACACATGCACAGGGCAGGGTGGCAGGTTGCACGCTCATGTGTGTGTGGCTGTAGGACCGCATGACGGTGATGCTGTGGGCCTTGTTTTTGCTCCCAGGAGACTTCAAGGAGGCCGGCTAGGCCCAAAATGGGGCACACGGGGGTCACGTGCGTATGCCTGGGGTGTGTGGGGAGCATGGCGGGTTGTGCATGCATGCACGGGGGGGCTGGGGGGCGTGGGCATGGCGTGCTTTCAGCAGGCGAGGACATAAAGTTGAGCCATCACTGCCTTAGACAAAATCTGTGTGAGCTTACAGTGAGCTAGGAGACACAATTTTGGGATTGAATGGACAGGAGTTCAATGCAGACATAATGGGTACGAAGAGAAATTGTGGGTTTTTCCTTTGCTTTTTTAACAACGACGGCCTATTTTCCGGGTTTCGAGTGTCATTCCCATCAGATTCTAACCTCAACATGGCAGAACACCGGTGCTGCTTTCATTAGTTTTGGTCATGAACCAAGGGCACCAAAAGTCAGCCGTGGTCACAAGTTGACCCTTCGGCATTCTGGTGTCCCCGTAAGAGCAACTGATGCTTAATTTTAATTTCCTAAGTTCACCCAATTGCACCCTTTCCTGAGCTCTAGGCCAGTAGCCTCCAATTTAGCATATATCCCTGCTGCCAGGAGCTAACTCAGCAACCTTAATACCTTTGGCAGGAGCCCATTAGCAAGGAATTAAATGCCTTCCACCTATTGCACTGACAATTGGCCGCCCAGTTAGTCTATTAAATAAACAAGCTATTCAGTTAAAAGGTTTCCCCCTTTTTCTTTTTCCCCTCTTCTTTCCCAGCCATTTTTGCCTGTATTTTTTACCCCTGGCAGTTGGTACATCAAGGCTCTATTAAAAAAAAAAAAAGGTGAAATTTAGCGGGAGAGAACATCTGAACTGTCTTTTCATCTTCTTCTACAAAGTGGTCCATTAATGGCACAGGTAGATTCAAAGTTTTACAGGTGGGGGGGGGGACTAAAAATGGGGAAATAAAGGGGAAAAAATCTGGGAGCTTTGGAAAGCGTCATCTTCTGTTGTTATTTATTGCTTTAATATGTTCCTTGTTTTCTGTTACTATCTGAGTGTAAGAATTTGCTAAAGTAACTACACAAGCTTTGCAATGACCTGCGTTGAATGGCATATTTATTCTGCTAAAAACGAGATTAAACTGAATTTCAAACAGCTGGCTTTGATTAGTTTATGATTTGTTTGTTTTCCAATCTGCATTAGAAATTTCTCTACCCTGAACTTCTCAGGCTAAACCTGAGGATGAAAACTTAGATAAGTGTCAGTCCTTATTTTTCCAGGATTCTCTTGTAAATGTAGGTAGAAATTAGATACATTTCTTTTATTACAGACTTTCTTTGGAAAAAAAAAAAGAGTGCTCATTTAAATACATAAATATATTTGCATTTGACCTGTGTCAAATGGCATATTATTCTAGTGAAATGTGGATTAAACTGAATTTCAAAACAGCTGGTTTTGATTTACTTTTTTAACATATATATACATCTTTTCCAACTGTGTTAGTAATTTGTCTACCTTCAACCAGCAGAATGTGATGTGTTTATTTATTACACATTTAGAGTGCGCATTTAAATACATTTGGAATTGGTGGAATTTTCTTAAAAATGCAGATTAATATGGGGCAAAACAGGACAATATAGGAAAATCAAAAGATATGGCATGGACTGAGGATTGGGTGATCTGTCTGTGTGTGTGTCTGTCAGTCTGTCAGTCTGTCAGTCTGTCTGTCTGTCTGTCTGTCTGTCTGTCTGTCTGTCTGTCTGTCTGTCTATCTATCTATCTATCTATCTATCTATCTATCTATCTATCTATCTATCTATCTATCTATCTATCTATCTATCTATCTAGAGAGGGAGAGGGAGGGAGAGTAGCTGTTTTGTTTGTAACATTGCCAATCAGTCTGTTTGTTACTATACCCTCTGGTTTTTAAATAACTGTCTGAATTGTTGATTAAATTTAAATATATGTGCTTATGAATACATTTGCTGATTTTTATATAGATAGTATTTCTGAAAACTCTTCTGCATGATACATACATAATGTAACACATTGCGGGTTAAGCTTCAATGATTGTTAGGTAAGTTTCATCAGCACATTTTTCTGCAACTAGGTACAGCATTTGACTGCATATCATTTATTTTGGTTTTTATAGTTTTGTTACATTTGCTGTATCCTCTTTATGGAGACCAGGCTTCTGTTAAGCTAGATCAGGGGGGGTCAAACTTGATTTAATTGGGGGGGCACATCCGGGTTGTGTTTGACCTTGGGGGGGCAGAGTGGGTGTGGTCAATGTGGGTGTGGTCAGGGTGGGCATGGCCAGTTTGGCATTTAGCCTCAAGCTGTACAGGTAGTCCTCGACTTACATCACTTCATTTAGTGACTGTTCAGAGTGTCAGCGGCACTGAAAAAAGTGACTTATGACCATTTTTCACATTCCCCACCCCCGCAGCCACGTGATCAAAATTCAGACACTTAGCAACTGACTCCTATTTAGGACGGTTTCAGTATCCCGGGGTCGTATGATCCCCTTTTTGTGACTTTCACACAAGCAAAGTCAATAGGGAAGCCAGACTCACATAACAACGATGATTGCCAGCTTTACAGCTGCAGTGATTCACCTATTGAGGCATCTCACTTCTCCCTAGAGTGCCTTTACTGAAACTATTGCTGTATTTTTTGCAGCAGACTAAAGTTGTTTGACTGGAAATGATACATAAAATACATGATCTACACTCTATTGCCAAAATTATTCGCTCACCTGCCTTTACTCGCATATGAACTTATATTGGCTCCTGTTGTGGCCCAGCAGGTGCCATTGGAACTGCCACCAGGGGCCCTCTGAGTCGGCTCTGGAGGATGTGGAGGACCCTGGACAGGGTTCCGACTCTGAGCAGGGCGCACAGAGGCTGGTTGGCCACCAGGAGGCACCTGAGCCTTGGACCAGTGGGGAGGAGACAAGGGAGAGTGAGCCGGAGGCCAGCAGTGAGTTGTTCTTGGATGCACGCCATCGAAGAGTTACTAGGCGTCAGGAACAATTACGCAATTACAGGAGGTGATTGCACTCAGCTGGTGGTCATTAGGCTCCTCTCCAGACTATAAAAAGCTACTTGTGCACACGGCCCTCTTTGCAGAAGTCAACACAGGATTGAATGTCGGAGGACAATACTGGGAGCTTGGCAGGCTGGATTGCTGCCAAGCCTTATCTGTGTTTATTGCTGCCTGAGTTTGTCTGAGTTGCTGCCAAGATCCCTATCTGTTTGTTTTGCTTGGCTTTCAGCCACCAAGGTTTTGGTGTCTTGCTATTAAAAGACATTCCAGTTAAGCTTGTCTCGGCATTCGTTACTGGATGGAGGAGGGGGTCAGAACAGCTCCCAATAGATGTTCAGGTGCAATTCAAGTTTCCTGGTTATTGCCTTTAAAGCTTTCGATACCATAGAACCGAGCTACTTGCAGGACTATCTGCTCCCCACAACCGCTGTCTGCCCCATGCATTCCCATATGGACATGCCCCATGCTCCAGATCTCAGCTGACTGATGTCTAATGGATGTTGTTACAAATTCTCTACCCAACACTCATATTAATACAGAACAGATAAACGAAAATCAGTCTGATAAAATCCAGACTAACTATAATTAGCACAAAGAATAATGAAAAAAGTCATTAATTTGGAGAAGTCACGTTATAACTGATACACATCTGTAGGGTAATAAAAATGGATGAAGCATGGAGTAGACTAAGGAAATATCTAGCCACATTATGGTCACTAATACAGTGTCAGTGACTCAACAATGAATCCGAAGGGGGGAAAAATACTAACAGCAATTTAGTCGGGAAGACATAATCACAGGTTAAATACTCTAAGTTCATATGCGAGTAAAGGCAGGTGAGCGAATACTTTTGGCAATATAGTGTATGAGTCTACCTTTTATCAGTCTGTTACCCCAGGTTTTGTTCAGATTTATTTTAATTTGATTTCAAGTTTTGATTTTTTAAAAAAATCTTACCATCATTAAGTTTCCAAAGAGACTTCCGTGACTTGGTTTTGACAGTATAGAAATGAATTAAAAATGGGCATATGAATAAAAAAATAGAACTTCTTTCATGTGCTTGTTCAGTGATTTCTGATAGGAGAGATGAAAAAAAATTAATTTTATCAATATTGCTTTTCTTCCCTTAAATTCAGCATAGTAATGTGTTATCTTTTTGATGCTGAGCGCAGTGGCAATCCTCACTTCTGTTTCATTTTAGCAGTAAAAGTAAAGCCAAGAAAATAAATAGCAGCATATCTGTGATTTGCGAGTGCAAACACAAACTATTTAGACACTTATTTTAAATAATTGCAAACTAAGTAGTTTGCTTGTACCATTGATTGATAAATTGCCTTTGACTCACAATATATTTCTTTAAATTTCGAGTTTCTAAAAATCAGTTGGAAATTTGCCTTTTGCACTGCTTATCTCAAATTATGTATCATTTAAAAATTGACTTTGGGGTGTTAAGTCAATATGTAATTTTATTATTAGAATTATTGTAAATAACAGTGACTTCACTTGTGTTATTTTTCACATAGGTTTTAAATTGCTTTTATGCTGGTTATACTTTACATAGTTACATTTTCATGTGTTTCAATTGATTGCATCTTGCCTAAAACGGGGGTTACTCAGCAATATAAAAATATGATTCTACGTCATCTATATTTGCATGTTTGTATCTTTTATTTTTATCAACTGCCTTAATGGAAACGTATGATTTTATTAGTCACTTCCCTGCTCAAATGAAATGTTCAAATAAATAATGTATAAATAATGAATGCAAATACATTAAAGCAAAATTCAAAAATAAAGCAATTATGGCATAATGCATTCTGCATATCCATACATGCTACCTCCTGTGTTGTACTAGAGTTTTCTCATCAAAACAGAATTTGCTTGATTCCCTTATCAAGTCAGTGGAAAATTTTCTACTTCTGCTGAGTAGATTTGGGTAGAAAGCAGGGGTGAAATCCAGCAGGTTCTGACAGGTTCTGGAGAACCGGTAGTGGAAATTTTGAGTAGTTTGAAGAACCGGTAGTGGAAATTGTGAGTAGTTCGGAGAACCGGCAAATGCCACCTCTGGCTGGCCCCAGAGTAGGGTGGGAATGGAGACTTTGTAGTATCATTCACCTGGAGTAGGGTGGGAATGGAGATTTTGCAGTATCCTTCCCCTGCCACGCCCACCAAGCCACACCATGCCCCAGTGGTGGGTTTCAAAAATTGTTCGAACCTACTCTGTGGGTGTGGCCTCCTTTGTGGGAGTGGCTTGCTGCCCATGTGACCGGATGGGAGTGGCTTGTCGCCCATGTGACCGGATATGAAGATGCCAACAACACTTGTCAGAACCACCTTAAATTACCTTACACACAGCACTGGCATGCATAAGAATATGATGTAAACTTGTTTTTTAAAAGGCATCTTTGGTTTGTGTTAAAACAACTTCAACACACGCAGTGTTTTGATTGCACCACAAACGCAGTAGTCATCCTTACCTTTCACAGAGGCACTGAGTTTTATAAATATGAGCATGAGGGTATAGAATAATCATATCTAAGGACCAGTGGTGAGTTTCAAAAAATTTTGGAACCTCCTCTGTAGGTGTGGCCTGCTTTCTGGGTCCACAGGTGGAACCTCTTCTAACCGGTTCGGTAGATTTGACGAACCGGTTCTACCGAATAGGTGCGAACTTGTATGAACCCACCTCTGCCATGCCCACCAAGCCATGCCTATAGAACCGGTAGTAAATATTTTTGAACTTCACCACTGGTAGAAAGTGTTCAAGACCAGATCCCACCCAAGTTACAGGTAATCATCAATTTATTTAACCATTTGTTTAGTGATCAGTTAAAGTTACAAAGTGACAGAAGTGTCTTAAGACCAGTCCTCTCAGTTTAGACCAGGGGTGTCAAACTCAATTCCATTGAGGGCTGTGGATGACCTCAGAGGTTGGGTGGGTGTAGCCAACTGGGTGGATGTGGCCAACTGGGTAGGCATAATCAGCTTGGCGTCATTGACTGGATGTGGCCAACTGGGTGGGTGTGGCCAGCTTGATGCCACTCCCCAAACTGCTGGCATGTTTCCTCTTTGCACTGGATAGACTGGGCCGAAGCCATGCTGGCATGATGTTTCCTCTTCACATTGGGTAGGCTGGGCTGAAGCTACACGGGCTGGCCTCTTACATTTTGTACAGGCTGAATCCACAGGCTGAATCTAATCACATCGTTGTGTTTGACACCCCTGGTTTAGACCATTGTAGCATCCCCATGGTCACATGATCAAAATTCAAGTACTTGTCAACCAGGATATATTTACAATGGTTGCAGTGTCTTAGGGTCATGTGATGTCTGGTGTGTGTGTGTGTGTGTGTGTGCACGCACATGTGCACACATTTATGAGAGAGAGAGAGAGAGAGAGAGAGAGAGAGAGAGGGAGAGGTTGTTCCAGCTATTACATCTTGCAACCTGTTTCTGAAAACCTAAACAGAATTACCAAAAAAGGAAAAAAACTTGTACAGCTACAGTATTCCTACAATACTCCTAGTCTTTAATGTAATATATAAAAGCAAATCACACCGATTTTAATTATCTGCATACTTAATGTGTCAGGTATGGCCTGTTCATGAAATGCAAATGCATTATCATTAAATAATCATTATTAAGCTACTTTAATTAGTTTAATGACTTATGGGAAGGAAACTAATAGGAATTTGTTCCGGGCTGCGGAAGCAAAGGCTAAACTTTGCAGGACTTATTCAACTGAAGTTAAGTGAGTTCAAAGCAGGATGAAACTCCTGTCTCTTCAATGTAACACTTCTAAACCTAGGCTTGTCCTATGGATTTGTTTTGGAATTCAGGTTTCTCTGAAAAAATATCCATCTGGTTGAGTTCCAAGCTGGGAGAAAGGAACTGGAGACAAAATGGAGGCTGGAGGCTGAGGTGGGACTAGAATTCAGTCACCAAGTGGTGATTGGCTCAAAGTCATCCTGCTGACTTTCATGCCTAAGGTGGGACTAGAACTCCCAGTCTCCCACAGGGAGTTTAAAAATGTCTTTGGAATTATTGTTCCATAAATTGTATACGATGTGGTGGGGTGGAATTAAATGAGTGTGAGGAGCTAAAACAACTGGAATAAATGCATCTGAAGCGTCACTTCCACATCATTTGTGAAATAAAATAAGCAGTACATCATTACTCAAGCAAGTCACAGTTTCATAGTTACAGGTTTATGACTGGTAATTTAGTAACCAATAAAAGTTACAACAGACTTACTCAGGGATACTTAATGCCTGGTTCTGATTAGCACGCTCCCCAGAGTCACATGACTGCATGTCCAGCACTTGGCAATTGGTCACAGTTGTGACCACTGGCAGGAAACCTGTGGTTATATGACTACATTTTACAATACTTTTGCCAAAAATTGTCATTTACAACTATAATGTTCACTGCAAAAAAGGTCCTAAAATTGTGTAGTCATGCTTTATGACTATCACAACCAATGACTGTGATGCAGTGGTGGGATTCAAATAATTTAACAACCGGTTCTCTGCCCTAATGACCCGTTGTGTAGGCATGGCTCGGTGGTCTTGTGACTGGGTGGGTGTGGCAAACTCAACGTCACTCACATCAATGAGTGCTTCGCATCAACTGTTACAATGTAATAAGGGTTAACCAGAGAGGCAGTTTCTGTAAGCAGGGCAATAAAGATTAGGCTAGGAACAACACCAGAATGTTTCCTTCCTGCCTTCCTTTACAGGGATCAGCCCTGTAAGGTGGAAAAAAACAAACAAAAGGAGATTTCTTCCATCAACCGGTTATCCGAACTACTTAGAAAGTTAACAACTGGTTCTCCTGAATAGGTTCGAACCGGCTGAATCCCACCACTGCCGTGATGGACAGGCTCCATTAGAATCATAAGTCAAGGGCTACCACCTGTAGTCAAAGATAATCTTGGATCTCCTCAAAGATATTTGGGTGGTATAAGTGATGATGATGGACCACAGTTTTCTTTGAATCTTGAGTTTCCATCAGAGGATCATCTACACATCTGCAAGAAAATAATTTAAATCAGTATTTAATTCAATTCAATTCAAAGTGGCCCAGGCTGAGAAACTTTGATTTAAAGCATCCATGAAAGTTGGTTGTCCAACCTCTGTGTGAAAGCTTTCCATGAAAGAGATCCTAAATTCTCCATTGGTAAATTGTCCCACTGTTGAACAGCTCTTATTGTCAGGAAGTTTTTCCTTACATTTAATATAAAATATGTTTTTATATGATCTTGTTTTTGAAGATTAGAATCTCCTCTTAGCATCAACAGTTATCCAGCTACTGCCATGAGTTTAATGAAAAGAAGGACCAGGGGAGACATGATAGCAGCCTTCTAATATCTCAGAGGCTGCCACAAAGAAGAGGGAGTCAAGCTATTCTCCAAAGCACCTGAGGGTAGAACAAGAAGCAATGGGAGGAAACTAATCGAGGAGAGAAGCAACTTAGAAATAAGGAGAAATTTCCTGATAGTTAGAACAGTTGATCAGTGGAACAACTTGCCTCCAGAAGTTGTAAATGCTCCAACACTGGAAGTTTTTTAAAGAAAATGTTGGATAACCTTTATTCTGAAGTGGTGTAGGGTTTTCTGCCTAAGGAGCGGGTTGGACTAGAAGACCTCCAAGGTCCCTTCCAATTCTATTATTCTATACAATTCCTTGGAAGGACTTTCCTCCTACTGTCTTTCTCTGAGATTGAGCGGCAAGGCAAAACCAGAGAAACTGCCGAAGCCTACAGAGATAATTCTGAATTCAAACAGACATCTTGGCATCCTCAAAATAAAATTCTCTTGAGAGTTTCACCCAAGTACTATTCTCCTTTCTAAAGCAAGTTCTTTGCTATAAAATTGTGAGCTGGAGAAAAGAAATACATGACAATGCTGTTGTATTGTTTTTGTGCAGGTTTACTTTTAATAATATGTTTTAGCTGACTGTTATCATACACACACACACACACACACCCCAAAAAACCCTTTTATTGGTTGGTATAAAATAGAAAATACACCCACACCCCATTCACAAAAGCGTCTGGCGATATGATAGACATAAGTTTCTCAATAACAATCTAATCATCTTCCCTTCCACCAAATTATTCTAATAGAAGAGACTTTGTAGAAAACTATTCAATAATATGATGGCTTGTTAAAAGCTGTTGGAAGATAAACAAAGATATGTAGAGGGAAGAAAATTGCACTTGTCACCAGCTAGATCAATACTTTCATCAAGCTATAATCAAGGGTACCCACCACTATTTAGAAAGTATAATTAGTTCAGCACAAACCAGCATTTGAATGTGTGCTGTGCTTTAAACCGCTTGACTCTATTAACACTGAAACGCACTATTGTAGGCTGTGCTTATTATAAAGCTGATTTCTCCATTGTGTGCAAATGATTAATTTCTTCTTTTTTAAAAAAAAGAAAAGTGTGTGCAGTGAAAACAATTCCTCATATGCCATAATTACCCCACAGTCTAGCTTACTATTTCACATGAACAATTGGATCTGGTGTTATCCAATATTAGATCAATCACTCATAATAACCATGAACTATGCAATCCATCTTGTATAGTTCCATCAAGACTGAGTACCAATGTTTTCATTCATAAATCACTAGCAAAACATGGAATGTATGCCACAAATCATTTTTTTTTTTGATGCAAGAGAACAACTGGCAGCTATCAAAGGCTTGGCCTGATATTTCAAATACTGCCAAAAATTCATAAATTAAATAAAATAAACCCTAAAGTCAAGTTTAGCTCTGAAGCTTCATGGAAATGCCATACTGAATGGGTTGGTATCCCAACTTGAAATAATTGCAGTAGCAATAAACTTAGGCTTATATAGTGCCCCATAGCACTTTATAGCACTAACAAAGTAACAGAGTTGGAAGGGACCTTGGAGGTCTTCTAGTCCAACCCCCTACTGCTTATGACTTTGTTTTCCTCTAGGTGTTCACAGATTTGTTGCTTGATTATCTTTTCCAGAATCTTTCCACGTATTGATATCAGGCTGATAGGTTTGTAGTGTCCTGGATCCATTTTTCCTCCCTCTTTTTGAAGGTGGGAACTACATCAGCCCTTTTCCGGTTGTCTGGTAGTTCCCTGGTGCTCCTAGATCTTTGACAGATACAGTTCAGTGGTTCTCAGACCTTGTCTCCCAAATCCTTCAGAACCCTGGGGTGTCATCCATAGGTGCACTGAACCATGCCAGATATTCTGAAATAAAATTGAAGCCACACAAGCACTTACCAAGGATGAACACACTCTGGGTAGTTTACAATGTAAGCATTATGTCAGGCCTGCAGCCACCTTTCCTTTTGGGTCTTTGGCCTGCCACACTTTCTATTATTCTGCTATGCCCTTTTCTATTGTGGGAAAATGGGAAGGGGGGTTGTACGGAGTTAGATGATATGTAGACAAAACAAAATTCTTTCTAGAAAGCCAAGGTCATCCTTTGTCTCTGCACCTCTGCACCTGACTGGAATTGGATGGTTGTGGCAGTGGGAGATTGGACCATGTGATGGACTTGTGGATGTGGGGGCAAGATCTTGAACTTTCATCTGGGTGGGGAAAACCGGGAAGCTTTCAGATTTGGGTTTTCCCAGATGTGCCAACATGGCTCTCTTAATAAATTTGAACTTTGAGCAATACTTTGCCTTGGACTCTGGTTTACTTTTGGATGCTATTAGGAACCCTGACACATTATTTGCATGTTGTTGTTAGTTGCAAAGTCATGTCCGACCCATCGCGACCCCATGGACAACATTCCTCCAGGCCTTCCTGTCCTCTACCATCCTCTGGAGTCCATTTAAGCTCATGCTAACTGCTTCGGTGGCTCCATCGAACCACCTCATTCTCTGTCATCCCCTTCTTCTTTTGCCCTCAATCTTTCCCAGCATTAGGCTCTTGTCCAGTGAGTCCTTCCTTCTCATTAGGTGGCCAAAATATTTTTTGCATAGTGTCCCCCAACAACCTGGGTCCTAATTTTTACCAACCTAGGAAGGATGGAAGGTTGAGTCAACCTGGAGCCAGTCAGTATCAAACCCCAGGCTGTGGATAAACTTTGCCTGTAGTACTGCACTTTTAAACCATTGCATCCCCGGGGCTCCTAAATAATAAATAAAAATGATAAAAATGATAAAAAAATAAAATATAAAATAATAAAAATAATATGATTTAATTATGTGCAATTAAGTTGTTTTTGACTCCTAGCAACCACATAAAGATATTTTCTCCATAATATTCCTTAACCCGGTCTTTCTGTTCTCCCAATGGTGCACTTATATGAGAAGTAATATGTGCCTGTTCATTAAATAGAGTTGTAATGGGTTATTGCATCATTTTAAGGGCCTTCAATATTATTGTGAGTATGGATATTGCTTCAGGTCAATCTCTGGTAGACTTAATGATAGGCTCTTCCATTATAACATGAACATTGTACCCATTGACTAGATAACTAGATAACCTTCAAGTCCTTTACAAGTCTATAATTCTAGGAAGATATTGGCCTGATGTCTAGTTAAATGAAAAGCAGGACTAGGGATGGGATGGTAGCAGTGTTCCAATATCTCAGGGGCTGCCACAAAGAAAGGGGAGTCAAGCTATTCTCCAAAGCATCAGAAGGAAGGCCAAGAAGCAATGGGTGGAAACTGATCAAGGATAAAAGCAACCTAGAACTAAGGAGAAATTTCCTGACAGTTAGAACAATTAATCAGTGGGACAACTTGTCTCCAGAATTTGTGAACGCTCCAACACTGGAAGTTTTAAAGAAGATGTTGGATAAGCATTTGTCTGAAGTGGTGTAAGGTTCCCTACCTAAGTAAGGGGTTGGACTAGAAGACCTCCAAGGTCCCTCCCAACTCTTTTATTCTGTATTCTGATGCATTGGGCTATTCCTGGGCCACAATCTTATACTATAGCTTATTCTGCAAATATACGGAGCTGTCCTATAAACTTGGGAAACTGATGTGATAGGTAATCATGGCCATTTGCAGCATGGAATGTCATTTTCTCAATCATCCTCGCATTTCTTTAATATTATTTTGAAGTAAGCACGAGGGGATAGAATAACTCACACTATCTCTAATTTGATATGTCACATAGAGGCTATAATAAAGTTAATGCTGACACCTTCGATACCGCTGCTTATTAATCCAGGGACTCAGAATACAAAATATATAGAAAAAAAATTGCATGCCACTGACAATATGCTGGTCTTTAAATAGTTATACAATGCATATTCTAACAGGTAATGTAGAAGAAGAAGCAGGCAGAGCTGGGAGATGAAGTTAAACAAGTCATCGGCCTAGAATTGTTATGTTCCCACAAATGGTCTTAAGTCCACCTCACTTAATGGTTCTAGGCCAGTGGTTCTCAACCTGTGGGTCGGGACCCCTTTGGGGGTCGAACAACCCTTTCACAGGGGTTGCCTAAGACCATCAGAAAACATATTTCCGATGATCTTAGGAACCAAGACACCAATTTTATGGTTCCTGCCAGTTCTAACCTCTTCTGTAGAAGAGGTTCCATAAATCTACAGTGCCGCTTAGAACCGGTACCAGCTCCCATCCCCCGCTTGTCCGCACCTCATCAAGATGAAGAGCGAGAGGAGGAATTGTGGGAGTTGAAGTCCACAAGTCTTAAAGCTGTCAAGTTTGAACACCCCTGGGGTTTTTTTCCTGAAGGATTAGGGGTGCAAGGGTCTTGTAACTTGACAGCTTTAAGACTTGCGTGCTTCAATGCCAGAGTTCCTGAGCCAACATGACTGGAGGAGGAATTCTGGGAGTTGGTCCAAAGTCTTAAAGCTGTCAAGTTTGAATACCCCTGCTTCAAATGCCAGAGTTTCTGAGCCAACATTTTGGTTGTTAAGCAGGAGCGTTGTTAAGTGAGTTTCACCACATTTTACAAGTTGGCCACAGCCACCCAGTCACATGGCTGGCAAGCCACTCCCACCCGGTCACATGGCTGGCAAGCCACTCCTACCCAGTCACATGGCCGGCAAGCCACTCCCACAAAGCAGGCCACACCTACAGAAGAGGTTCTAAAAATTTTTGAAACCCACTACTGGTTGGGGGTCACCACAACATGAGGAACTGTACTAAAGGGTCGGGGCATTGGAAAGGTTGAGATCCACTGTTCTAGGCTAATGGATGCATCGCAGTGAGTTCCTATGCAGAAATCTGGATTATGTTCTCAAACTTGCCATATTAGTGTGAGGTAATTAGTGTTATCTCAGCGAATCCCCAATGAACAAATTAAATCTCCCTGCTAAGTTTAAAGTCTCACCCTAGGTCATTTGCACCTCTGGCATCAAAGCAGCAGTGAGGTCTGTGGCTCTTAAGCTATGGATTTTACGTCTCTTTCTTCCTTTTTTTTCTTTGAGAGAATAGCAGCTGTTTACATTAGAAAACTTGCTTTATTTAGTCCCATGCATCACAAAGCAATTACAGATTTCCTGGTGCTTACTCTATTACAGTGAAAAGTAACCAGATTTCTTGTGACATCTTAAAGACTAAGCCATTTATTGCAGCATAAGCTTTAATGGACTGCAGCCCGTGTATCAGATACATGAAGCATTACTTTGAGTTATGGGACACATAAACACACACCCGTGGCTTGAAATTAGGGAGGTTAAAAAGAGGAAATAATGAAGTTACCAGTGGAATAGAGAGAGAAGGTAGTGTGTGATAATTATCCTTTCATCTTCATCACGCTCAACGTCATCATAATCATCGGCAACAAAGACCTTTAATGAAAAACAAAATGTAAAATCTGATTTACAGAGGCTAGATTCACACACATGCTTAGCTCATAAATGCACTTTGTCTGGTTTTAGCTTTGCATGTGGCATGAGCCTAATCGATGTGCTTTGTTAGACAGACATTATGGGTGGGCTTCAAAAATTTTAGCAAGGGGTTCTCTGCCTGGTTGCTGGGTGGGCATGGCCATGGTGGGCATGGCCTAGGCAGCCTCCTGCACCATGGTGTGTGTGTGTGTCTGTTTGCCCTCTCCAGAAGCTTTCCTCGAGCCTCTGGGAGGGAGAAGACGGCCTCCCCAGGTTCTGGTGGCTCTGTTTCCAGCCTTCCCAAACTTCCAGTAGGCCCATTTTTCACCCTCCCTGAGCCTCTCCACATACCCTGCACTGACTGGCATCCAAAACGGGGCACGTGGTGACTCCTAGGATGGGAGGGGAGAGATGGGCGGGGCCAGCCAGGAGTGGGATTTGAGGGTTCTCCGAACTGCACAGAATCTTAGCTAGAGATTCTCCTGAACCCCTGCGAACCCCCAGCAGCCCTGCCCTGGACTTAGGACATTATTTGAACCAAACAGGTTGAATCTACCATATCTATTCTAGGTTCCTAGGTTCTGGTTCTAGATTCTAGTTCATAGGATCTAGTTCTAGGTTCCTAGGTTCTATGAAATATTTACAGATAATGAAATACTGCCCACCATGGAAAAACAAATGTGGCATAACAATTTGTGAAATCCCAGCACACACATTACTGTATGTGTTTTAAGAATACATTGCTCTTGTTCAAGTCACAGGGAATAAACACTGTGAACCTATAGAAATCTTTTGAAAATGTATCATATCAAGGGCAGTAAGGGGTACTATATGGCCATGATGGTGAACCTGTGGCATGCATGTCAGAGGTGGCACACAGAGCCCTCTCGGTGGGCATGTGTGCCATCACCAGCTGCTCTTCTGGTTTCTCATGCTAGCTGATCTTCGCGGGCACCATAGTGCCAGAAAACTTCCGTAACATGCCAAAAAAACAGGCATGTGCATATCGGCCAGCTGGTCTTCGGTTTTCTGGTGCTCCAGTGCACCGAAGACCAACTGGCTGCTGTGCATGCACATGCTGGAAAGAAGCTGCTCTGTGGGTTCCTGGTGCTCTGACATGCGCACATGCACCTATGTTCTGGTTTGGGCACTCAGTGCCAAAAAGGTTCACCATCCCTGCTATAAGGCTTAGGGGTTAGGCCATTTGAAGGACTGCCTCTTCCTCATTACATCCACCCAGCTTACCAGGATGGAACCATGTTGCATGTCCATCAATTAGGAAAGTACGTCTGGTGTGACCGTGAAAAGGGGACTTCTTTGTGGTGGCTTGTTGACCCGCTCTGCACTTTCGCTCGCAGCTAGATAAGAGAAACCAGGGAGGGGGGAGGAATGATTGGAATGTATGGGCGGCTGGGAGGGAATTGAGGAATTCTTGTGCACCGTTTGTGGCCTGGGAGAATCTCGACACCTCAAGGTCGAATGACGAGAGCCTTCTGAGCTGAGCAGACTGTTTCCCAAAACAAAGATATTGCACTGGATTGGGTGGACACTGGATAGTGGTGGCCCAGTGCGGAAAAGGTTTTTTTTTAATTGTGTAGCTTTTGGCACCAAAAGGCAGAACTGGCTTTGTTTTCTACTTGTGCCTATATGGATCTATCAAAGTTATACTCTTGGTAAATGTCTGTGTGTATGTATGTGTGTGTGTGTGTATTTGTGTTGCATTTGTGCTGATAAATAAATAAAGGGAGACTAGTATAGATCTATTTCAAGCTATTTAGCTCTCATCAGCTAGCCATACCCTTATATATCTATCTCCCAGGAGTCTCTTTTGCTGCATGTGCCAATGGGACAGTTGACATGGCCCTTTCTCTATAGAACATTGGTTCCCCCTGAAGTATGCTTTGCTCCCATCTTGTTGCTTTTCTGAAAGGTCCTGAAGATGTGGATTTTGTCAGCTGACCTGGGGAACACAAATGGAGATGGAGTCAATCAAGGGGTTGATTTGATTGTGCTGCTGCTGCAATCGGGACAAGGGGTAGGGTTTTATGTGTCGGGCATGAACGACCAGACTCACACATGTACAGTGTAAGCTAGCTACTTTAAAGCTCAATATCTATTTCATAGCAGTCTTCCCAGGCTATCAGTTTGCCTCTGGCAAAGACTAGATAATGCTCACTGACATTCAAGGGAGGTCAGACCTTGCCCTCTTTTATCTAGCATTGATTCCATACTGATCCCTTGCTTGACTCCTCCTCCCTACTGGGACAGTCTCTCTTTGACATCATGGGGTTTTAAGCTGTGGATTTTTATTGCTATAAGCCACCTGGAGTCAGCTGTGTACGAATTGGGGGAGATAAATCAATAAATAAACGAAATTGAAAAGTTCAGTTGGAAAATGTGATATAGTGTTGCAGCTACACTTGATTGATTGAAACTGCCACATGAGGTCTCCTGCCTCGAACAAGGAGTTGGACTAGAAGATTTCCAAGGTCCCTACCAGCCCTATGATTCTAGGATAAATAATGCAAAACAAAGATAACCAAGAGAGGGCGCTAACAGGTTAGATTTTTATCTATCGTCCTGGTGCCATCTAGTGGCCATCTGGATCTTTGCAGCTGTGATCTGCTAGCCCTGAAACAGAGGTGTCAAATTCGTGGCCCACAGACCAGATGCGCCATGCACTGGCCACGCCCACCTCCAGTTTAGCAAAGGGAGGAAACGTCATGAAATGTCACATGACAATAACATGACACCGTGAGTTTGACACCCTTGCTCTAAAAGAATCAATCTAAGACCCAAAGGTGCTTTTTCAACAGGGAATTGGACTTCATTGGTGGTGGTTGTTATTTGTGATGATATTTTGTTTTCTTTGAAAACTTCTTCAAAGAAAATCAAGAAAGTCAAGTTGCCTCTTGAAAAAGCACCTTTGGGAAAACTATGACCTGGGTGATTGAGAATAGCAATAGCAATAGCAATAGCAGTTAGACTTATATACCGCTTCATAGGGCTTTCTGCTCTCTCTAAGCGGTTTACAGAGTCAGCATATTGCCCCCAACAACAATCCGGGTCCTCATTTTACCCACCTTGGAAGGATGGAAGGCTGAGTCAACCCTGAGCCGGTGAGATTTGAACAGCCAAACTGCAGAACTGCAGTCAGCTGAAGTGCCTGCAGTGCTGCGTTTAACCACTGCGCCACCTCGATTCTCGGCTGGAGAATCTCCATGGACAATCAATCTGACTTCATATTTATAGGAGAAGAACAGAGAGAGCCTGGGGAGTCAAGAGAGGATTCTGCCTAGAATCATTACATGTCCACAAACACCCCAAATTCAATCCCCCCTCTTGAATTCTGTTAACTTTTTTCTAGTGCCAATTTACTGCAGATTGTTGATTGACTAGATTCCTGTATATAGGCTTGACCATTAAACCTTCTGAAACTGGACATTTCATGTGATCCTGATTATTCACATCTAATAAGAAAGCTCCTCCCAATTGATCCCAATTTACAGACAATGCAACCGACATTTGAAGAGTGCTTGGAGATTACATTGGTCTGTAGCTGCAGGGTATTCTCTTAGAAGGAGAAGACACAGTTTTCCAGCAGAAAAAAGCAAGCGATTTATCATGTAGGCTACAAACATCACCTCCCTTGCTTGCATACCTTATTAGGAAGGAACAGTGGAAGATTTAAAGCAGGAGCAAGCTTTGTCCTTGATCATCCGTAATTATTTCTCACTTGCGTCTTTCTTCAGGAATTATACAAGGCAGGAAATTGAACAAAAAAAGGCGTGTTTTTAATTCTTGCATAGCCCTCTGAGGCTTATCGCTTATTCCCTTCACTGCCAGTATTTTGTTTTCTGCACCTTATCTGTTTTAGGATGCTTTCTAGGAAACTTTCTTTCAGCACACTCTCTTACATGACTGCTGGCTGATGCACAGTCTAATTATGGGTTTGTTATTGTCTGCTAATGGTTTCCTGGTGTTAGTTGGCCTCCTACAATATCCAGGATTTGTGTCAACTCTCAATTGAATCACAAATCCAACAATAACAACAATAACAACAGCAGCAACAACAACAACCACAATAACAACAACAGCAACATCACAAAATACTGCTACCTGGCCATCGAAACTATGCAATTATGGATGAAACATGTAACAGTGATACCCAGCCCAGGTTGCTCATGCAGATCCTAATCCCAATCACTGCTGCTTCCATTGTTGGAGGTGAGCATAATATAGTTACTAATTCTATATTTTAAGATTAGCCATTGTCCAGTAGTAAATCAAAGCTGTGTCTTTAATAGGCAGAAGTACAAAAATTTTCAGATACTTTTTTCTAAACTCCACATCATTATTATTTCTTGGACACAAGCTAGCATACCTTCTAATAAATAACCGTCCTTCCGAGGTGGCGCAGTGGTTAGGGTGCAGTACTGAAGGCCACTACAGCTGACTGTTATCTGCAGTTCAGCGGTTCAAATCTCACCGGCTCAGGGTTGACTCAGCCTTCCATCCTTCCAAGGTGGGTGAAATGAGGACCCAGACTGTGGGGGCAATATGCTGACTCTGTAAACCGCTTAGAGAGGGCTGAAAGCCCTATGAAGCGGTATATAAGTCTAACTGCTATTGCTATTGCTATTCCTCCTTTCCTTCCTCCCTTCCTTCTCCTTCCTTCCTTCCTCCCTCCCTCTCTCCAGGGGTGGCCTTCAAAAATTTCATCAACGGGCTCTCTGTCTGGTTGCTGGGTGGGCATGGTGGGTGTGGCCATGGTGAGTGTGGCCTAGTCAGCCTCCTGCACCACAGTGGGGGTGTGTGGTTCACCTTCCCCAGGCTCCGGAGGCTTCCCTTGAACCTCTGGGAGGGTGAAAACTCCTTTTCCCAGGTTCCGGAACTTCCAGGAGGTTCGTTTCCCCGCCCTCCCCAAGCCTCTGTGCACTTATGTCACCCTTATCTCCATGCATATACCTCCCTGAGCCTCATGCACTTACTTCGCATCCAAAACGGGCCACATGGAGACTAGTGGGAGGGGAAGAGTGGGGTGGGACAGGCGTTGTGGGAGGGGTGGGGTTGGGAGGTTCTCCGAACCAGCCATAACGTTAGCTATAGGTTCTCCCGAACCTGGGCAAACCCCTAGCAGCCCACCCCTGCCTGCCTGCCTGCCTGCCTGCCTGCCTCCCTCCCTCCCTCCCTCCCTCCCTCCTTCCTTCCTTCCTTCCTTCCTTCCTTCCTTCCTTCCTTCCCTCCTTCCTTTTTTATTTAGCTAAGCTGCAGTCAAACAGATTCTTTTATTGGCCTCATGTAAAGCTGCAAAATCAGAATATTGCAGAATATTGCAGGAAACTTAACATTCTCGCTGACTAGAAAAGGGAATAATTTGTACATCTTGTTCCCTTTTCATTTAAGGGACTCGTAATGTGGGTGTTTTTTTCTCCAGGGCTTTCATACTTTTAGAGCAAAGAGATACCGATGGGTTCTGATGCAGACAGCTAACTCCTGTCCCTCCTCTCCTTATGGTGGAGATATTGCAAAAGCCCTTCCCAGGTTTTCTGTTCCTGCAATAACAACAAACAGATATGTTAAACTGTCTTGTGCGCAGAACAGCTGTTTTCAGGTACTTTGTTGTGCCCAAATAGAAACCCTGACCCTGAGTGTTCGCTCATCAACATATTGAGATAATGAGTGAGAGGAAGGCTGATCCACTTTTCCAGTGATGCTTTTCATAGAAGTAAATAATTCTCAGCAATTAAGATTCTGCACTTGCCTCACTAACAGCCCCGGCACTTCCTTAAAGCACTGTAGTGTAGAGAAACTGATTGTGTGATTTCCCTTAATATTCTAGTGTACGATGTAATTGTGTTTGCATGTATTTACTGCTGGAGCCAAGTGAGTCAATCCTACATAACCATAATTGCTGCTAATATTTAGAAGTGGGGGGGTGGATAACAGAAGTTCCTTCAAGGAATGGCATTGGTCACATTTCTTCTGCTTGATCTCTGGCTTCGGTTGGGTGTGGGTTGTGCATCCATCCTTGCCCTATTCAACCTCTTGGCCATTTTTGATATCATTGACCTTGATCTGGATGATTGAGAATCTCCATAGATATTAACCATGGTCTTCTTCTGCATTGGCTAAGACAAGGGTCAGCAAACTGCAGCTCTGGAGCCGCATGTGGCTCTTTCCTCCCTCTGTGGCTCTTTCCTCCCTCTGCTGTGGCTCCGTCACCGGTCGGCGTCACAAGTTTGAGAGGAGCTTCTGGTGTGGGAGGAGGGAGAGAAGCACAGTACGCCAGGAGAAGACTCTATGGCAAGGGGAGGGTTTTCCAGTTGTCTCCACAATGGATAGGGCTTTCGGTTATGACAGGCAGAGGAAAAAGTACACCGTGCTAGGAGGAGACTCTATGGTGGGGGAATTAAACTTCCGGTCAGCTCCAGAATTGAACAGGGGGCTTCCGGTTAGGACCTTTGTGGCTCCCGGTGTTTTCTTTTCTGTGGGAAATGGGTCCAAATAGCTCTTTGAGTGTTTAACTTTGCCGATCTCTGGGCTAGGAGGATTTGGGGGCATAAGGGCATCATGTTGGTTCACCTCTTTCCTATGCAAATGATTCCAGTCAGTGATGATTGGACAGAATGTGTTGTATTGTGAGTTTCTGGTCTTTGGAGGCTACAGATGGGGAACAAGAGGCTTCAGCTGAACCTTGGCAAGACAAGTAGCTTTTTGGTTCTAGGACTATGCCATCTTTGGTGCTACATGGGATTCCACTGGGGCTTCCTCCTAAACCCGTGATGGCAAACCTATGGCATGCGGAGCCTTCTCAGCTCCACCACGCATGCACATACCCTCCTTCCAGCCAGCTGATTGTCAGGTCTATGCCGCGCATGCAGGAGACACGCACACATGTGCAGGGGGTGGGGAGCCATACGCACATGGGCAAGGGGGTCCTCCCCAGCGCCCCATTTTTTGTCCCAGGTGGCTTCAGGGAGGCCTGCTAGGCCCAAAACAGGGCGTAGAGGGGGGGCACGCATATACATTGGAAAGCACAGGGGGGGGTCACATACATGCAGGGTGGGGCACATTATATTATGGGTTTGGGCACACACACGCTGCCTTGCGTACATACGCAATTCCGGCACACGAGGAGAAAAAGATAGCCATCACTGTCCTAATCTCTTAACATCTTCTTCAAGAGCCGGTGACAGTCATGGTAAGAAAGCCCTTTCCAAACTTCATATTGTGCGCCAGTTGCACTGATTTCTGGATCAGGAGGCTTGCTCACAATCGCTGATGCCCTGGTTACTTCCAGGTTGGACTACTGTATTGTATTCTATATGGGGCTGCTCTTGAAGGGTATGCAGAAGTTTCAACTAGTGCAGAATGAAATAGCAGGGGCAGTTGTGTTTTCTCCTAGAAAAGCACGTCACACCTCTGATCTGCATGCTGCATTGGCTGTTTGTTTGCTTCTAGGCTGAGTTCAATTGGCTGGTTTAACCTCTGAAGGCCCGGCCCCTCATGGCATGGGACCAGGCTATCTGAGGGACCACCTCTTCCCAATTACATCATCCCATCCCATTAGATCTGGCAGACAAGACTGGTTGCTGGTACCCATCTGCTAGGAACTTACAATTAGTAAGTCCAAGGAAGCAGCCTTTCTGCCATCCTCCTTGTGGGGCATTCTCCCCTCCTCTTCCAAGGTCAAGTTAGAATAGAATAGAATAGAATAGCAGAGTTGGAAGGGACCTAGGAAGTCTTCTAGTCCAACCCCCTACCTAGGCAGGAAACCCTATACCACTTCAGTCAAATGGTTATCCAACATCTTCTTAAAAACTTCCAGTGTTGGAGCATTCACAACTACTGGAGGCAAGTTGTTCCACTGATTAATTGTTCTAACTGTCAGGAAATTTCTCCTTAGTTCTAGGTTGCTTCTCTCCTTGATTAATTTCCACCCATTGCTTCTTGTTCTACCCTCAGGAGCTTTGGAGAATAGAGAAGTTAACTGTTAATGTTCTAGAAATCCCTCAAAACCTGGTTATATCACCAGGCCTGTGGGTTGCAGGGAACTGAAGACATTCTTTGATGGCTCCACTATTGTTGACAGTAGATTCACTTTCACAAATGAAGGCAAATATACGTGTCCCAGGAAAATGTTGCAGAATCCAATCTGGTTCAGCCACTGGGATCAGAGATTTAGTTTCCGAGCTTTGGACTCATGCTGGAGTGCATCCTTAAGGGAACTTCGCTCTAGCAGAATGTGTTCTTCGGGCTATTCCCTGGCACAAAAACAGCCAGGGAAGGGATTGAAGTCTTATCAAGTATTTAGAAGGTGAATGCTTGGCAGCCAAAGAAACAAACAGCCAACGATGTAATAAACAGTCATCAAAACCTCAATCAACATCTAAAAAGTCACACACAACTGTCACTATGTAAATATCATACACAGGATAGCCCCAAGCCCACATTCTGGTAGAGTAGGACCCATCCCTGAAGATGGGCTCCAGCATGAGTACGAAAGCTCAGAAGACTAAACCTCTGGTCTTGGTGACCAACCCAAATTAATTCCTGTAATATATTCACTTTTTTCATGCTGTGTGGTCGGTGTATATTGTATTTTTTACTTTTGCTTTTGCCTTTGCTTTTGCTTTTGCTTTTGCTTTTGCTTTTTTTGCTTTTTTTGCTTTTTTTGCTTTTTTTGCTTTTGCTTTTGCTTTTTTTGCTTTTGCTTTTGCTTTTGCTTTTTTTGCTTTTGCTTTTGCTTTTTTTGCTTTTGCTTTTGCTTTTGCTTTTTTTGCTTTTGCTTTTGCTTTTGCTTTTGCTTTTGCTTTTTTGCTTTTGCTTTTTTTACTTTTGCTTTTTTTACTTTTGCTTTTGCTTTTGCTTTTGCTTTTGCGTTTGCGTTTGCTTTTGCGTTTGCGTTTGCGTTTGCTTTTACTTTTACTTTTACTTTTACTTTTACTTTTACTTTTACTTTTACTTTTACTTTTACTTTTACTTTTACTTTTACTTTTACTTTTACTTTTACTTTTACTTTTACTTTTACTTTTACTTTTACTTTTACTTTTACTTTACTTTTACTTTTACTTTTACTTTTACTTTTACTTTTACTTTTACTTTTACTTTTACTTTTACTTTTACTTTTACTTTTACTTTTACTTTTACTTTTACTTTTACTTTTACTTTTACTGTCATTGCACCTCATACAACTGTTGGAAGAAATGTCCTTCTGGGTTCGGCTCCAAGTGGGGAAAAAGACATTGGAGACATGGAGGCTGGTTGGAAAGATGGTTTTAATGGTGGACAGGACCACATGGCTTGAGTCCTGAACAGAAAAGGTGACCACATGCTTCAATGTTGGTGGAGAAGAGAAGAAAAAGGGAGGAAGAGAAGCTGAGTTCCTGGTTTTATGCCCTCTCTGATCTTGAGCTTGTATTCTGATTGGTTGTCAGACTCCCATGGGCCCATGCAGGGACAACTCTGTAGGCTGCATTTTGAATCCAGGTTTGGTTGAGTTCTCAGATGCCATGTGGCGAGTTGGGTAAAGGGCCAATATTATCACGCCTTACTCCCATCACTCTGGAGCTGAAAGGGAGAACTATTTATTATGTAAAGTGGACTAGCTCAGGCCAGTCCATTTTACATAATAGTAAAATGGGGATGGGCAGGAAGCTGCAGGCAGCTATTCTGTCTTTTAAAACATGTTTCTTCCTTTCCACATCCAGAGAAATATTCTGCCTTTTCAATATTTCCTAGGATATTTCATTTTTTCTGGGAAAGGGCTGGGTGATAACTTCCTACACAACGAAATTAAATGCCACCTTCAGTGTACATTATACATAAGAAAACTATAAAAAAAAATAAACATAAAAGAAAAACTCACTTCCTTCACATCCTATAGAACCCCTGATATTGCATTAATATTGCACTATACAGTAGAAGTCAATATGGTTATTGCCCTGGGATAGAAGCTGTTTTTCAGCCTGTTTTTCATTGACTTTATTATCCTGTACTGTCTGCCAGATGGTAATAGTTCGAAAAATAGGTGCCCAGGATGAGAGGGATCACTAAGCCCGTTTTGAACTTTCTTAAGGCAGCGGGAGCTATAAAGCTCTTCCAAAGAGGGGGAGAAAGGAAGTGCGCCAAGCGGCAGCATTCATGTGTGCAGCCATCTTTAAGATTTTTTTTTTTAAAAAAATAACCATATTTTAATTTTTAATAGCAATAGCACATACTCTTATATACCGCTTCACAATGCTTCACAGCGGTTTACAGAGCCAGCATAATAATGATGTTTATACATTTTTGTAATTATTGTTTTTATAATAGTTATTTCATTTGATTGCTTTAGACTTCGCAGCATCGCTTCTTGGAAGACGGACAGCCAATCAATTTGGTTAACTAAATAAATAAACAAATCATCAGTGTCTTTGTTTTATTCCAGATGATTACATTGAGTGTGTGCTTAACTTGCCTTAGAAAGAAGCATTCCGATCAGTTAAATATTGTCTCATCGCAGCGGATAATAAAAGAAAGATGATATTTATGAAAGGAACATTATTAATTATGCAATTCAGATTGTTCACATCCTATCTTGATGTCCTCCTTTTTTAATAAAAACAATTCTACTGCAGCCACTGAAGTCTCGTGCTGTGAGCATTATTAGTAGCAATAACTGGAGTTAATGAACACTGGAATTAGAAGTTTAAACTAACTTTATACCGCTTGCTGCATTATATATTTATTTCCAGAGTCAGTATAAAAGCAGCCTCTTTAGGTGTCTCGGGATTTGGAGTGGCCTCTTTTTCCTGATGAAAATGAGATACCCCAAAATAGGAGATGTTATTATCTATTTCTAAATGCATACCAAATACCCAGTAGTTAGATCTTACCTGTGGGCACCCTGGAAACAGTAAAGGACCGGCCCACGGTGCTCTCCCAGCAGAAATGGGTCCCCGCGAGTGGCCCTCCCAAGCTCCATTTTCACTGCCAGAGGATTGCAGGAGGCTGTCGCAGCCGAAAACAGAGGTCGGGAGGCCATTTTCACTGGCAGAGTGCTCGGGCGCCCTTGATACAAATGATGTTGAGCTGGCCATGCCCACCCTTGGCCCCCTGAAGTCAAACACAACCCCTATATGGCCCTCAATGACATCGAGTTTGACACCCCTGCTCTAGTGGGTAAGGCACCTGGTTAGAAACCAAGAAACAGTGGAGTTCTAGTTCCACTTTAGGCATAAAAGCTGTTTGGGTGACTTTGGATCAATCACCGGGGACAGTAAATTCAGGTGCTACCTTAGGCATGAATGCCAGGTGGGTGACTTTGGACCAGTCACTAGAAGACAGTTCTAGTTCTGCCTTAGACAGGGAAAAGGTGGCTGGATGACCATGGGCAGTCACTCCCTCACCACAGTCCACCTCACAGAGTTGTGGAGAAAATAGAAAGAAGAAACTGGGCCCAATGACAAAAAAGAAGGTAGATAAAAGAATAATCCCACCTACATTAAAGCCAAACAAAATAATAATTGTACTTCTCTGGATAAGAGACTCTAGAGCAGGGGTGTCAAACCCAAGGTGGGAGGCTGCAGGGTGTTTAGATCTGGTGTGCAGAGCGGCCCTGGAAAAAGTGAAGGATTGGTTCACGATGGCTGTGCCACAGTGGTGGGATTCAAATAATTTAACAACCAGTTCTCTGCCCTAATGACCAGCTGGGTAGGCGTGGCTCGGTGGTCATGTGACTGTGTGGGCGTGGCCAACTCAACATCACTCAGGTCGATGGGCGCTTCGCCTGAGCTGTTACAATGTAATGAGGGTTAACTGGAGAGGCAGTTTCTGTAAGCAGAGCAATATAGATTAGGCTAGACACAACACCAGAATGTTTCCTTCCTGCCTTCCTTACAGGATTAGCCCTGTAAAGTGGGGAAAAACAAAAGGAGATTTCTTCCAACAATTGGTTCTCTGAACTGCTTAGAAAGTTAACAACCAGTTCTCCTGAATAGGTTCGAACCAGCTGAATCCCACCACTGCCGTGATGGACAGGCTCCATTAGAATCATAAGTCAAGGGCTACCACCTGTAGTCAAAGATAATCTTGGATCTCCTGAATCCCACCACTGCTGTGCCAGGAAAAACGGAGCTCAGAAGGGTTAAGGTTAGCCCATTTTCACTGGCAGAGTGTTCAAGCCACCTCAGGCATTCCCGACATGAGTGACGTTGAGCAGGCTTTGCCCACCCTAGTCCCCCCAGGTCAAATACAACCATGATGTGGCCCTCAATGAAATCGAGTTTGACACCCCTAGTCTAGAGGGGAAGATTTATGTCTTTGGTGGTCATATTTATTGACCTATATAAAGAATGACAAGGGATGTGGTGGCTCAGTGGCTAACACACGTAACTTGTTAATCAAAAAGGTTGGCAGTTCAGCAATTCAAATCCCTAATGCCACATAACGGAGTGAGCTCCCGTTACTTGTCCCAGCTTCTGCCAACCTAGAAGTTCTAAAGCAGGTAAAAATGCAAGTAGAAAAATAGGGACCACCTTTGGTGGGAAGGTAAGAGCATTCTGTGTGCCTTCGGTGTTGAGTCATCCTGGCCACATGACCATGGAGAGATCTTCGGACAGCGCTGGCTCTTCAGCTTTGAAACAGAGATGAGCACCGCCCCCTAGAGTCAGAAACGACTAGCATATATGTGCGAGGGGAACCTTTAGATTTTTTACCTATAAAGAAATGAATGGCTCAAAGGCAGCAAGATGACTTGACTTTTTTTATAAAGATAAGAAAGGTGGGATATAAATCATTCAATCCATAAATATAAATAAGCAGAGGGTGGATCCTATCAGAGCATAGTAGTTTGTGTGCCGGATAGATGGTATTAACTTTGAGGTCTTTGTTCAATCCGGGATTCTATGAAGCCAATATTCATACATTTTACAGACACAAATTGAACTAAATTGATGGGGTGAGGTGGAGTATTGAATTTATGCACCAACCATTCATCAATTTCTTCCATGTCCAGCTGCCATGGTAGTTAAGCCAAGGCTGCCATGGTAGTTAATCTGGCTTGGCCAGGGATTAATGTGTAGAGGATTTATAAAAAGAATTTTTTAAAAAAAGCTTTTGTTCTCAACACTTCCCACGTCCCATCCCATATTGGAACGCATCCATTTTGGACATTCTCAAATGTGTAAGCATGCTTAGGGGATTTGTCAAAATCGAGTGCCTTACTTCTTTTTGGGGTCTCTTCTCTCCAAACTGAGGATTAAAGCAAGAGTTTGCAACTGTTCCTTGGCCAAGTTCCTTCCGAATGGATTTTTCCTGGAGTCAGCATTCACGGGCTTATGTGGTAGAGAAAGAACCAGCCCTGTTTGCACATCCAGATCCAAACCCCAATCACCGTTACTTCAATTGCTGGAAGTGACCACAAAATCACAGGGGTTCAACCTATATCAAATAGTCCATTTTGTTTAACAGATTTTCTTTTCAATAAAAAATGTGATTTTTGAGTGTCAAAACAATCATCCCAACCTAGCAGCTTTGCTGTGATGCAAGTTCTTGAAAGATAGGAAGGAATATATATCAGAGGGGGATTCCTACCGGTTCGGACGGGTTCGGCTGAGTAGGTAGTAACCAGGCCTGCCACGCCCCCAAACTGGTTCTCTCCATGGCACCATAGGCGCTGCCATCTTGTTGTTTGCTTCTGTGCATGCACAGAAGCATTTTTTAGTACTGTGCATGCATGCATAGTGCACATCAAGCGTGCCCAGGGGCGCATTTCTGCAATAGCAGCAGCTGGAACCCACCCCTGATATATAGGTATAGGTGTATGTATGTATGTATAGTGGGCATGGCTTTGTGGGCGTGGCAGGAGAAGGATACTGCAAAATCCCTATTCCCGCCACATCCCACCCCACTAACCTGCTTTCCAGCTCCATTCTCCTGTTCAGGGCAACAAAAGAAGATCAGCTGGGAGGCAGCAGGGGCATGGCCAGCCTATTTGCCGGTTCTCCAAACTACTCAAATTTCCGCTATCGGTTCTCCAGAACCTGTCAGAACTGGTTAAATACCACCCCTGTTATGTACATGTTTAAACTGGGAAGGGGGAGAGTGTTTTAAAATGTTAGCTTTATTATTGTTATGAATAACTCAAGGTGGCAAATATAACTAATATTTTTCCCCCATGGCAACAACCCTGTGAACTGAGGCTGGATTGAGAGTGACACATTTCCATGATATAAATCTGGGTTTAGGGGTGTCTTGGTGCTCTCTGAGCTTGGTTGATTTCTTGCAAACAACAGATTGTTTGCGCATGGGCGAGGAAAATGGCTGCCGGGTTTTTCGCTCGGCTTCTACATTAAATTTAAAAACTAAAAAAGAGTCTGTATCTGCACTTGGGAGCCAACCCAAAGGAGGAACGAGTGTCTGAACATCTAGCGACCCAGGATTGGCAGCGAGAACGGAAAATTCGATCAATCCGGGCTGCCAGTCCGAAAAAACGCCGAGCTCCGGAGAAACACCGATCCTCGAAGAAAACGCCGAGCTCCGGAACGCCGAGCTCCGGAAGACACGGAGGCGCTGAGATACTGTTGGTCGTGGGTGCGGGGGCTGGCAGCGGTAATGGAGAATTACATCACTCCAGGCTGCTAGCCCGAGAAGTCACCGGACAGTTTGTTGAGCTCTGGAGGAAGCTTTGGAGGAAGCGGAGCTGCGGCGGAATTGCGGGAGATGCTGAGTTCTGAGGGCCGAGGGAAGCGCTGAGGGGTTTTACGGGCGTTTCGGAACATCGTTAAACACCGAATGCGACCAACATTGTTGTTTAATGGTAGGAACTGGGTGAGAACTATAAGACCGCTGTGGACTATTTGAGATAACTGGTGCTTTGAGAGAGAGCCTGGGAAGCGACGCAGACGCTGGAAAGCATTTCCCTTCCCATTGCCACTGGTGCTGGCATTTTGCTGGCCTCCGACATTGTTGGTTAGGGAGGCTGTCTAGCGTCGACGAACACCACGTCGTAACCAAAAGAAGAGAACTGGTGAGGGAGGAAACTGCTTGAGGGGACGGAACTGAAGGAGAGCGTGATTGGTGACCAGAACATCTCCCCCCTACCCTTTTCCATCAGAGACAGATATTCTTTTCCCCACCCTAAGACTTAACCTGGAAATAACATCAAGGGGATGGCTGAAATTGAACTTAACCATCAGACTTTCTTCGCTATGGTTACTCCCCTGGCTCCCCCTGTTACAGCTGCTGCCCAGATCCACCTTGTCCCCCATCCTCCCCCCCTTTGGACGATATTGGTCTCCTTAGTGGAGCTCCCATTAAGGTGCTACCCTCCTCAGGAGAGGTGGAAGGCACCTCCGGACTATTACGAACTTAACACAGACGCTGTGAACCTGCGCGACTTTTTCCTATATTTCTTTTAATCGGTATGTTGAGTGCATGGGATTGCTTGAGATGACATGAATGATCTCACTTTTTATTATTATATAGTTGTATTGGTGTTTTAACTTTTTCAGTGAGGACTGTTTGTGTGAGAGTTTGGGTATGAGTGATTCGGAGGACCTGGCGGGGTATGCGGGGGCCATCAGGGTGGTTGGGGGGGCTATATCCACGGGAGAGGGTCGGAGCATTGCGGTCATAACAGGGAGAGGCAGATATGGCGGGGACTTTAGGGCAGGCCATCATCGGGGAAGGAGGGCTCGCTGTGTCATAGAGATCCCTCCTTCCGGCCCTAGGAGTCCCACTCCAAGGTCAGATGGCGCGAGTAATCAGGACCCTGGTCTCAGGCTGCTGTCGCTAAATGCCAGGTCTGTCGTTCATAAGGCCCCCCTCATCCGGGACTTGATAACTGATGAGGGCGCAGACCTGGCATGTATTACTGAAACATGGCTGGGCACGGAGGGAGGAGTCCCCCTCGTTGAGATGTGCCCAGACGGATTTCAGGTGCTACATCAGCCGAGAGCCCAGGGAAGGGGTGTCGGTGTGGCTATTGTAGTCCGGGAGTCTTTAGTACCTCGTAGGATCCCTGCTCCAGAGCTTGTCGGGTGTGAGTCCCTGCTGGTGAAGCTGGACCTCAAGGGTCAAGTGGGTCTGCTGCTTACGTACCTGCCTCCCAACTGCGTTGCAGCAGCCCTCCCCTCGCTCCTCGAGTCAGTAGCCGAGCTAGCAGTTGAGTTCCCTAGACTTATAGTTCTGGGGGACTTCAACTTGCCTTCGCTCGGTGAACACTCTGATGGAGCACAGGAGTTCATGGCTTCCATGACAGCCATGGGCTTGACTCAGGTAATCCGAGGCCCAACTCACTCAGCGGGTCACACGCTCGACCTCGTATTCCTCTCGGAGCAGTGGAGTTACGATCTTGGTCTGAGGGGTAATGAGATCATACCCCTGTCGTGGTCAGACCATTACCTACTGAGGCTAGACTTCCGGAGGCCAAACCCCCACCGTAGGGAGGAGGAACCGACCAGCTGGTTCTGCCCCAAGCGACTGATGGATCCTGTTAGGTTCCAGACGGAGCTTGGGGTTATTCCTAATACCCTCGCCCACAGTTCGGCGGAGACCCTCGTCGCTGCCTGGCACTCGGCAGCTTCGGAGTCTCTAGACCGGATTGCGCCGCTACAGCCCCTCCAGGTCAGCGGCCCCCGGAGGCCTCCTTGGTTCACTGAGGAGCTCCGGGAGGTAAAGTGCCGGAGGAGACGCCTAGAGCACTCGTGGAGGTCCGATAGGTCCGAGTCGAAGCGGGCACTTTTAACAGCATGCACCAAGGAATATATTCGGACTCTAAGAACAGCAAGAAGAACATATATTGCCTCCTTGGTAGCGTCCGCCGAGTCCCGCCTAGCCGCCCTGTTTAGGATAACCCGCTCCCTCCTAAATAGGAGGGAGACGGGGGACTCCTTACAGGGTAAGGCTGAGGAGTATGTCCAGTTCTTGGCGGACAAAGTTGCCCGGTTTCGAGCGGACCTGGACTCCACACCAGTAGATCCAGCCGAGACACAAGGGGAAGACTTGGCAAACCATCTCTGGGTTGAGTTTCAGGAAGTTGCCTCTGGGGATGTGGACAAGGCTATGCGAGCTGTGAGTGCCTCCACCTGCATACTGGACCCGTGTCCCTCCTGGCTGGTTGCCAACAGCAGTGAGGTGACACGAGGCTGGATCCAGGCGGTTGTTACCGCCTCTCTTCGGGAGGGGTACTTCCCCACCGCGCTTAAGACAGCGGTGGTAAGACCCCTCCTGAAGAAACTGTCCTTGGATCCAGCTGTCCTTAATAACTATCGTCCAGTCTCCAACCTCCCCTTTGTGGGGAAGGTTGTTGAGAAGGTGGTGGCTCTCCAGCTTCAGCGTACCTTGGAGGAAGCTAACTATCTTGACCCCTTCCAGTCTGGCTTCAGACCCGGTTACAGCACAGAAACCGCTTTGGTCGCATTGACCGATGATCTCTGGAGAGCTAGGGATGGAGGCCATGCTTCTATCCTAGTTCTCCTGGACCTCTCAGCGGCTTTCGATACCATCGACCATGGTATCCTTCTGCGACGACTGCGGGAGATAGGGGTGGGCAGCACTGTTTTGCAGTGGTTCTCCTCCTATCTCTCGGACAGGTCGCAGTCGGTGTTGGTGGGGGGGCAGAGATCGTCCCTGAGGCCCCTAACTTATGGGGTGCCGCAGGGATCGGTCCTATCCCCCCTACTATTTAACATTTACATGAAACCGCTGGGCGAGATCATTCGGAGGCACGGGATAAAATACCACCAATATGCGGACGATACACAGTTGTATCTGTCCGCCCCGTGCCAACTCAATGAAGCGGTGGACGTGATGAACCGGGGTCTTGAAGCCGTTAAAGACTGGATGAGAGCAAACAAGCTGATACTCAACCCAGACAAGGCCGAGTGGCTGTTGTGTTTTCCTCCCAAAAATTTGACCAACATACCATCACTCAGGCTGGGGGGACAAAACTTACACCCCTCAGAAAGGGCCCGCAACTTGGGAGTCCTCCTGGACCCACAGCTGACTTTTGACCACCATCTCTCAGCTGTGACCAGGGGGGCATTTGCCCAGGTTCGCCTGGTGCGCCAGTTGCGGCCCTACCTGAATCGGGAGGCCCTCACAACAGTCACTCGAGCCCTTGTGATCTCCAGGCTGGAATACTGCAATGTGCTCTACATGGGGCTGCCCTTGAAGAGCATCCGGAGACTTCAGCTAGTCCAGAATGCGGCCGCGTGAGTGATCGTGGGCGCACCACGGTTCGCCCACATAACACCGATCCTCCGTGAGCTGCACTGGCTACCTGTCGATCTCCGGGTGCACTTCAAGGTCCTACTCACCACCTATAAAGCACTCCATGGTAGTGGATCTGGCTATTTGAGAGACCACCTTCTGCCAATTACCTCCCTGCGTCCCATCAGATCGCATAGAGTTGGCCTCCTCCGTATTCCATCCACCAGTCAGTGCCGACTGGCGACTACTCGGAGGAGAGCCTTCTCTGTTGCGGCTCTGACACTATGGAACAATCTCCCCGTGGAGATTCGTACCCTCACCACCGTCCAGGCCTTCCGCACAGCCCTCAAGAACTGGCTAGCCCGTCAGGCCTGGGGATAAGTCTACTTTCGCCCCCCCCCCCCCCGAATGCTGAGTGAATGTTGAGTTTTACTGTTTAATTTACTTTTGTTCACATTTCTTTTTGTATTGTCCTACACTCCCTTTCCTCTTTGATTGTAAGCCGCCCTGAGTCCCCTCAGGGAAAAGGGCGGCCTATAAATGTCCAATAAATACCTTAAAAAAAAATACCTAAAAAATTGCAGGCATTTCATTACCCAGCTAGGGAACCTCATCAGTGCTAGAAGAGAATGGGGTTTGCTCTCTGTTTATATACAAATGGCTTGCCCCATCAACCCAGTTTTCTTGGTGGTTCCTTGATTAGGCTGTGTTAGTTGTTGATTTGTTTGTCTCCTGGGTAGTTTCTTGATTGGGGTATTTTTTTACTGCTTGATTGTTGGTCTGGCATTAGTCCTGTTCAGAGATGGTATTCAGCCGGTTCTGACTGGTTTACCCAAATCAATGGTGAGAAATCACAGGTAGGCCCGCCCACCCACCCTGCGTCTATGCCGTCCTATTTAGACACGTTTGCAAGCCACACACATGCGTGCATATGTCAACCGGGTGCACTCCATAGGTGGGTTCCTACCAGTTCGCACCTATTCGGTAGAACCGGTTCGTCAAATCTACCGAACCGGTTAGAAGAGGTTCCACCAGTGGACCCGGAAAGCAGGCCACACCTACAGAAGAGTTCCAAAATTTTTTGAAACCCACCACTGGTCCTTGGATATGATTATTCTACACTATCATGCTCATATTTATAAAACTCAGTGCCTCTGTGAAAGGTAAGGATGACTACTGTGTTTGTGGTGCAATCAGAACATTGCGTGTGTTGAAGTTGTTTTAACGCAAACCAAAGATGCCTTTTAAAAAAACAAGTTTACATCATATTCTTATGCATGCCAGTGCTGTGTGTGAGGTAATTTAAGGTGGTTCTGACAAGTGTCGTCGGCATCTTCATATCCGGTCACATGGGTGGCAAGCCACTCCCATCCGGTCACATGGGCAGCAAGCCACTCCCACAAAGGAGGCCACACCCACAGAGTAGGTTTGAACAATTTTTGAAACCCATCACTGGTGCATTCACATTTGCAAACTGGTAGGGAAAGTAACTGAATACCACTCCTGCAATTCCTGTTGAAAAAAATCTGGGTTTTTCTCAACATGTGACTGAGAGATTGACGATCCCATAACCCAAATTAAAAGAAAAGAGGGGAGGGGAGGAGAGCGAGCAAGAGAAGGAGAGAGGCTTACTTACTCGCCTGATATAACAACTTTTCCAGGTTGTTGCAGGTGAACAGCAGACATCCATTTTTTTCTCTGGTGATATTAACAGCATTTAGGTGGGTCGATAAAAATCTATTTGGTTTTACTATCTGCTTTTGCTGACAGACTTCCAGTTGGTTGCTCTTTTATAGATTTTTCTCTCTGTTTTTTTTTTTTTTTTTCCCTCAGTGAAAATGTTTACAGGGCTGCTTAGTCTTCGGTTTCACTTTCTTTCTTCCCTGTTCTGGGGGAAGAGAAGCGGATGTTTTTCTTGGCTTTTATACAGCATTTTCTATGATGTCTGGGGCATTCCTAGAAGAACTATAGGAGGAGAGAATCTCTCTAAGAAAATCCCCAAGTCACTGTTGAGAGCACACAAACCTTTAACTTCGAGACAAAAGAGGAATATAAATCCCATTAGCTGCCTCAAACAGGGTAGGCCAAAGACAAAAAAACCCTCAGTTTGATGGCATGCCCTATCTATTTACATTTAAATGAACCGCACATAGATTCTAAATCATTTCCCTTTATAGTTGAGTAAATCTAACATATTGAAAGTTTTAATTTCTTGGCAAGGTTTACAATAGGATTGGGGGACTGTATCCAAAAGGTTTTTGGGGCTTTGAAGCTTCAGATTTACGGGTTTTAACTGCTGCATTGTCTGATCATGTAACCACTGGGCATGTATTCTAGGATGCTTTGTGCAAAAATTAAGGTCTTGCTTTTAATTGCTTTAATCTCAAACGTTCTTTCAGAGCAATATGTTTGTTGGTAAGGCGGTATTAATCCCTTTAGCTTCAACAATAGGAACACTGCTTGGTTTGACACAGGAATATTGCAGTGTGCGCTTTGGCTAACTTTGGAACCGATGCTCTGAATTCCCTATTTTGGTCATAAGAGAATTGTGGTTGTACAGACTGAGCAACAGGGGAACAAAGATGTATCCCTTCCTTGTTCGTCCTTGACTTGTAATCCCTTTAGTGCAGTGATCTATCACAATGTTTTTGAGTTAGCTGCACAGCTTTGTTCTAAGAGATAATATCAAATGCACACCTGAAATCAATAACGGCAGCATATAATGCAGAGCCAGGCTTAGTATTTGAGGAGGAGGAGGAGATGGAGAAGAAGGAGGAGGAGAGAAGAAGAGGAGGAAGAAAAAGGAGGAGGAGGTGGTGGAAGAGAAGGAGTAGAAGAGAAGGAAGCAGAAGCGAAAGAAAGAAAGAAAGAAAGAAAGAAAGAAAGAAAGAAAGAAAGAAAGAAAGAAAGAAAGAAAGAAAGAAGCATGACTCATTCTCCAATTAGGCTGTAGATATGAGATCCCACCATGGTCAAATTGAGCATCCAACTCTGAAACTTACTTACTTATAAGCCACATTATATTTTGGGTTGATCCAAAATTTTATAAATGTTTGGCATAAAGCTTACTTATTAGGTGCTTTTTTTTTTAATTGCCCAGATTGGCTAAAAGGGTCATAGAAAAACCATTTAAAAAGCATTGGTCCAGTGATTAAATAAATGACAACAGGAGAAACATCCATTTCTTTTTTAAACTTGGCTGCTGGAGAAAGACAAATTTAATTTTGTGTGTGTGTATGTCTGGGTTATGACCCAGGAAGTCAAGGCAAGACAGGCTTCTAGAGCAGTGTTAGTTAATCTTTTTGGCACCAAGTGCCAAAATGGGAGCAAGTGCACATGGGGAGCACTGAAAACTGGAAGAGCAGTTCCCCAGCATGCATGTGCGCCCTGGGAACCTGAGCTACCAGTTTCCAGCATGCATATGTGCGCCAGTCACCCGGTCTTCCAATTTCTGGAGCGTATGCACGCCAGGGAGCTACTATTCCGGTTTACAATGCTCTCAAGTGCACAAAGTGTGACGTTTCCAAAAGATTACCTAATTAATTTACAAGCCTCGAGACAAAGTTCGAAAGAAATCCATTCATTTATTAGGATCAACATTTTGGCATGTTCTTCTGCGGAGCCAAAACTGACTACCGCTTAATTGCATTTGAACTTTACCCCTGTATCCCCTCCCTTCTGTCTGTGTCATAAATCACATCTACCAACAAGGTGCTGTGGCAGGCTATGAACATGTGCATTTCATATGCCAGCTGTTGGAATATGAGATCTGACTCTGGCCAAAGGTATGCATGGAATTCTCCTCCCTATTCCTATGTCAGGTTCACCGACAAATGCGCGCTCGACAAAAACGCGCCGACAAAACCACGGTGAGAAAACCGCGAGGTTGAAATCTGAGCTTTCCTCAACCCCCTAGGACTGGCTGATGTTCCCTCCCAACCTCTTCACTGTCCGACTCTGCTGCCAGTTCTGTTGGCTACCGGAGGGCCACAACACGCAGACCAGAAGAGAAGGGTCAGGTCCAAGACAAAAGCTGAAGAGCAATCTTCCAAGTGAGACAAGGCAAACAGCAACAGGCAAAAAAGCTGGGGGAGTGTAAGCCAAAACAATTATTCCTGGCAAAGAGTAAATCCCCAAGGCTTCTCCTGAGGTTCCTCCCCTCCAGGTGTTCCTTGTGTGGAGGGATGGAGCAACCTCCTCCCGAGTAGCCTTGCACCCTTTCTTTGGCCTTGCTTCCACTCCGCTCTCCTTACTCTTGGATTGTGGAGTAGACAGCTGTTCCTTATCAGAGGAGATCAGCTGGCTATCAGCACCACTGCCGGTGAGCAGCTGATCTTCCCCTGTGTCTGTGCAGGCAGGGAGGTCTCCATCTGGTCGACCATCTCCCCCAATTCCTGAGGGACCTGGGACAGCATCATCCTCAGCCCCTGCTGTGCCTTCCCTGTCGGACGTTCCCAGTTCCAACTCCTCCTTCTCCTTCTCCTTCTCCTTCTCCTTCTCCTTCTCCTTCTCCTTCTCCTTCTCCTTCTCCTTCTCCTTCTCCTTCTCCTTCTCCTTCTCCTTCTCCTTCTCCTTCTCCTTCTCCTTCTCCTCCTCCTCCTCCTCCTCCTCCTCCTCCTCCTCCTCCTCCTCCTCCTCCTCCTCCTCCTAACTTGGCTCTGATGGGGCCATGACAGCCTGTTTGCAAAGTTGCAAGAGGATCTCTGTCTCTTCCCTCCCCTCCCTCTTTTTGGCTCTCTCTTGTCAGTCCCAAATTCTCTCTTGAATGACTTGGTGCCAAGCTGCAAAATGAGTAATTCTAGCCACCGGAAGAACCGGGGAGCGATGCATTATAAATGAGGTGGGCCCTTGTATCTCCGCAGAGAGCTCTGATCAGAACAATAACATTGCCAAGGCAGTCACCTGTCTGCACTAAGTCAGCAGAGCAGGGTCTCCAGAGATGGCTGAATAACAGACAGGCTTCAAATGAGGTTGCTTTAGCAGCCAGCTGACCTCCGGTCCCACTAATAATATTTGATCAGTAACCATCTGCTGGATGCCAAACTACAAGGCACTTTATTTTTATTTTATTTTTATCGGCTGTCAGGGATGATGCAGAGAATCTCACCAGGGAAATAAAACTATCCACTGCTGATTGGAGTGATGATGTCTGTCATTTAGAGACAACATCAGTGGACGTCTGGATTATGTCTGATTGGCATCTACATTATGGTCCCTTGTCTACTGCATCATAATAATAGAACCAGGATTTGGAGAAAGAGGTCTAATTCTTGGCTCCTACCTAAGATGGGTAGAGAACTATTTTAATGGAAATCAAACTATCTATCCATTTGTCTGGAATGGTATGACAGAATGGGAGAATAGCGAAGTTGGAAGGGACCTTGGAGGTCTTATAGTCCAACCCCCTGCTCAGACAGGAAATGTTGTGTACCATTTCAGACAAGTCCAACCTCTTCTTAAAAACTTCCAGTATTGGAACATTCACAACTTCTGGAGGCAAGTCGTTTCACTGATTAATTGTTCTAACTGTAGGGAAATTTATCCTTAGTTCTAAGTTGCTTCTTTCCTTGATTAGTTTCCACCCATTGTTTCTTGTTCTGCCCTCAGGGGCTTTGGAGAATAGATTGACTCTTTGTGGAATCCCCTGAGATATTGGAACACTGCTATCATGTCACCCAATGGTGGGATTCAATTTTTTTTTACTACCGGTTCTGTGGAGGTGGTTTGGTGGGCGTGGCAGGGGAAGGTTGCTGCAAAATCCCCATTTCCTCTGGATCAGCTGGGACTCGGCAGGCAGAAATAGTTGGGGACGGGGCCAGTCAGAGATGGTATTTACCAGTTCTCCAAACTACTCAAAATTTCCGCTACCGGTTCTCCAGAACTGGTCAGAACCTGCTGAATATCACCTCTGATCCATTGCTTCTTGTCCTGCCTTCAGGTGCTTTGGAGAATAGCTTGGCTCCCTCTTCTTTGCGGAAACTCCTGAGGTATTGGAACACTGCTATCATGTCATCCCTTGTCCTTCTTTTTAATTAAACTAAACACACCCAATTCTAGCAACCATTAAACTAAACACACCCAATTCTAGCAACCATTTTTTATTTGTTTTAGGCCCCTAATCAGCTTTGTTGTTATTCTCTGTAAAGCGTCTCCTGCTTAGTCTAGAGTTGGACTAGAAAGCCACCAAGGTCTCTTCCAACTTATTCTGCATTATATTCTGTATTCTAGTCTTTCCCAATATTGCCTGTGCTAACTGAAAGCGGTGGCTCAATGGCTAAGTCGCTGACTTGTCGATCAGAAAGGTCAGCAGTTCAGCGGTTCGAATCCCTAGCACCGCGTAACGGAGTGATCTTCCGTTACTTGTCCCAGCTTCTGCCAACCTAGCAGTTTGAAAGCTTGTAAAAATGCAAGTAGAAAAATAGGGACTACCTTTTGTGGGAAGGTAACAGCGTTCCATGTGCCTTCAGCGTTTAATCATGCCGGCCACATAACCACAGAGATGTGTTCAGACAGCGCTGGCTCTTCGGCTTTGAAACGAAGATGAGCACTGCCCCCTAGAGTTGGGAACAACTAGCACATATGTGTCAGGGGAACCTTTATCTTTTTAACTGAAAGTAATTCTTTAGGATGTAAAATAGCTGTGTGTCCTGGTCAGAAAGGATGGTGATTGAACCTATGACATTTTGATTATACTAGTAGTCCCTGACTTACAACCATTCATACAGTGACTCTTTAAAGTTACCGCAGCACTGAAAACAAGTGACTTGCAAATGCTTTTTCATATTTACAACTGTTGCAGCATCCCCATGGTCATTTGATCCAAATTTGGCAATTGGTTCATATTTATAATGCTCGTACTGTCCTGAGGTCACATCTTACTAATTTAACAACTGTAGTGATTTACTTAGCAATTGTGGCAAGAAAGGTCGTAAAATGAGATGAAGCTCACTTAACAACTGTCTCACTTAGCAAATGAAAATTTTGGGCTCGTTTGTGGTCGTAAGTCGAGGACTGCAGTGTATAGCAGGGCTTTATCCCCCCCCCCCCCGAACTGCTGTCATTTTATCTTTTGTAACTCGCAAGCTAGGAAGTTGTTAGTTAGTAAATCCTGACTTTAAGGCAAGGATATCTAGCATTTATACCAGCAGGGATCACTTTTAAAAAATTAGTGTGAGCAACGGGAAGTCACAGAGATAAGGTGATTATAACATGATATCACACAAATCACTGTGGATTTATTGGGGGTGGGTGGGTGATCCTGAGAATCTCTCTGATATTTGACGTATCTTGAGGCCATTTCAAACCTGAGCATCAACTGTTTTTTTTTGTGTGTGTGTGTGTGTGCTATGGTTCAATGGTTTTCTAGTGAATTTAGAGATGTAGTCCAAAGAGATGCGGGGAGAAGGTTGTGATGGTTGGGTGCTGCCATTGGGTGCAGTAGGCGGTCTCTCTTGAGAGACCGCCTACTGCCAATTACCTCCACACGACCTATTAGATCTCACTGATTGGGCCTCCTCCGGGTTCCATCTGCGGGTCAATGCCGACTGGCGACCACGCGGAGGAGGGCCTTCTCGGTGGCAGCTCCGACCCTATGGAACGATCTCCCCATGGAGATTCGTACCCTCACCACTCTCCAGACCTTCCGCACAGCCATTAGAACCTGGCTATCCCGCCAGGCCTGGGGCTAAGATTGTACCCTCCCGAATGGTATGAATGTTGTGTTTTCTTTTAATTATGTGTTGTCGTATATGTAAAAGTTTGTTTCCCCTTTCCCTTTCAGATGTGAGCCGCCCTGAGTACCCCCAGGGAAAAGGGCGGCATACAAATAAACTCCTGAATCCTGAATCCTGAATCCATTAAGTAGGGCACACAAGCGAGTAGGTCAAGAAGAAGGCATGGGGGTCAGGAAGAATGCATGAGTGGTGGGTCAGTGGTGGGATTCAGCCAGTTCGCACTTATCCGGGAGAACCGGTTGTTAACTTTCCAAGCAGTTCGGAGAACCGATTGTTGGAAGAAATCTCCTTTTGTTTTTTTTCCACTTTACAGGGCTAATCCTGTAAAGAAGGCAGGAAGGAAACATTCTGGTGTTGTTTCTAGCCTAATCTTTATTGCCCTGCTTACAGAAAGTGCCTCTCCGGTTAACCCTTATTACATTGTAACATCTAAGGTGAAGCCCGTCGATGTGAGTGATGTTGAGTTGGCCACACCCACCCAGTCACATGACCACCAAGCCCCACCTATCCAGCTGGTCATTAGGGAAGAGAACCAGTTGTTAAATTATTTGAATCCCACCACTGTGGTGGTTGATGATGTATGGGTGAGTGGCATGGGTGGGGAGGGCTGCAGGGACTGTGTGAGAGGTGCCACACAGGTCAGGGAAAGCAGGTGGGCATCAGAGAGGGTTGGGGTGTTGTACAAGATGTGCTATGTGAGTCGGGGAAGGCACACGAGGCAGCACACACTGGGGAAGGTGGGGGAGCACAAGTTGAGGGAGTGGGTGTGGGGTAGTGGTGGTAGAAGATAGGGAGTGCATGAGGTTTCTTCCTCCCTCTTTCTTTCTTTCTTTCTTTCTTTCTCTTCCTTCCTTCCTCCCTTTTTCTTTCTTTTTCTTCAATTTTCTTACTCCCTCCCTCTCTTTTCTTCCATTCAATTTCATCCCTGCCTTTCTTTCTTTCTTTCTTTCTTTCTTTCTTTCTTTCTTTCTTTCTTTCTTTCTTCTTTCTTTCTTTCTCTTCCTTCCTTCCTTTCCTTCCTCCTTCCCTCCCTCCCTTCCATTCCATTTCCTTTCTTCCTTGATTCATTCCCTTCAATTTCCTTCTTTCCTCCCTCCCTCCCTTTCTCCCCTCTTCCATTCAATTTCCTCCATCCCTCCTCACCCTCCTCCATCACTTTCTTTCTTTCTTTGTTTCCTTCCTTCCTTCTTTTCCATTTCCTTCCTTCCTTTCTTGATTCATTTCCTTCAATGTCCCCCCTCCCTCTCCTTCCTTCCTTCCTTCCTTCCTTCCCTCCTTCCTTCCTTCCTTCCTTCCTTCCATCCATCCACCCATCCACCCACCCACCCACCCACCCACCCACTTTTAGCAACTTTAAGAGACCTATGGATTTCAACCACCAGAATTCACTTAACAACGGCAGTGATCCATTTTACAAATATGGCACAAAAAGAGACAACTCACTTAACCACTGCCTTGCTTAGCACTAGAAATTCTGGTCTCCCAATTGTGGTCATAAGTGAAGGACTACCTGACAGTGTTAAACAATAGGCACTTCCGTTCGGTAAAGCAAAGCAAACCCACTTTCTAAACTTTCTCCAGTGAGTTGCATCTTAATGCAGTCTTGCCCAGTTTCTATGTTCTCACACAGCCTTCCTTTTGTTTCCTGGCTGTTTGCAAATACACCATTTGCTTCAATCCTCAGTCTATGACATACTGTATATCCCTCCCATGTAAATCACTAAAATACCCCTTTGCACATTCTCTCTCTCTCTTTACTTTTATCCCAGGATATTTCCTGGCTTTTATTTTTAGTTCCACTGACTCTGCTGAAGTTGCTGTGGTCCTCTTCACTCACATCCAAAGTATCTTTTTTTAAAAAAAAATCCATCAAAATCTTTCTGCATTTTCTGTGCCTTTAAAAAAAAAAAAGCTTAAGAGTTCCTTCTTCTCTTTGACGGCATTCTTTGCAACTGTCTTTTTTTCTCTCTTTAAGCAGGACAGAAAGCGCTCATCTTCTCTTTTTTGCAGCTCTCGCTCCGCTTTGTACATCATTCTTCATCCAGTCCCTTTCATTTCATAATTCCACCAAGCATCCTTTTTTTTCATTTGTGTAACTCTATAAATCCTCTGTAAAAGAATTCTTTTCACTCCGTAGCGAGCAGTCTTCTCCCATTCTCATTTCATTCTATTGGGATGTTAAACTATATTCTATTTTTATACATATATAAGGACTTACAGCCTACAATCATTCAATTCTAGTTTCTTCATTTCCCCCCCCCTTTTTCTCATATGTTCATTGTTTTTTTTGCCACGTCCTCTCTAATAACTTTCAGATATTATCTGCCTTGTGTTCAAAATATCTGATCACTCTTGTATCATTCACTAATTGCTTCAATCTTTCATTGTAAATATTCGAATTCTTTATGCTTTTAGATGTCAGGGTTCCAAATAACATCCTCAATAAAATAAGAGTCCGAAGCTTGACATTCCTCAAAGTTCCAATTCATTAGAAGAGCCATCTGGGAAAACCCAAATCTGAGAGCTTAGCAATATAGCAATAGCAATAGCAGTTAGACTTATATACCGCTTCATAGGGCTTTCAGTCCTCTCTAAGCGGTTTACAGAGTCAGCATATTGCCCCCAACAACAATCCTGGTCCTCATTTTACCCACCTCGGAAGGATGGAAGGCTGAGTCAACCCTGAGCCGGTGAGATTTGAACAGCCGAACTGCAGAAATGCAGTCAGCTGAAGTAGCCTGCAGTGCTGCATTTAACCACTGCACCACCTCGGCTCTGGTTTAAAGCTTCCAGGTTTTCCCCATCAAATTGAAAGTTTAAGACCCTTCCCCAGCACCTGCATGTCCATCACATGGTCCAATCAGTCACTATCCCATAGAGACAGCAATGCCCCTCCAGGTGCCAAGGAAAAATGACCGTGACTTTCTGTTATTATGACTACACACAGATCTCAAGCCCCATACAATCTCCCCCTTCCAGTTTCCCACAGTAGGATATGGGGCAGGCTGGAGGCCCACAGTAAAATATGGCTTCCAAGCCTGACATTAGATTTATATTCCTTTCTTGACAAGTATATATAGTAATATAGTTATGGTGTAAGCACATATTTGAAACCAGTAGGCCTTTTTCTAAGTCATATTTATTCTTGAAACTCCAAGGAGCTCATATCATCTTTCTCATCTCATTCCTACCTATCCACTCATTTACCTGTAAATAAAAATTGTACATAGAGCAAAGAAGGCTGTGATACTACCTAATTTTTTTTGAGACTCTAGAAAGAGTGCAGAGAAGAGCAACAAAGATGATTAGGGGACTGGAGGCTGAAAATATAAAGAACGGTGGCTGGAACTGGGAATGTCTAGTTTGATGAAAAGGAGGACTCGGGGTGACATGATAGAAGTGTTCCAATATCTCAGGGGCTGCCACAAAGAAGAGGGAGTCAAACTATTCTCCAAGGCACCTGAGAGTAGAACAAGAAGCAATGGGTGGAAACTAATCAAGGAGAGAAGCAACTTAGAAATAAGGAGAAATTTCCTGAGAGTTAGAACAATTAATCAGTGGAACAGCTTGCCTCCAGAAGTTGTAAATGCTCCAACACTGGAAGTTTTTAAGACGATGTTGGATAACCATTTGTCTGAAGTGGTGTAGGGTTTCCTGCCTAAGCAGGGGGTTGGACTAGAAAGTCTCCAAGGTCCCTTCCAATTCTGTACTCTAGTCTAGTCTAGTCTACCCTGGTCTAGTCTATTCTTTAGAAAATAGAATAACAGAGTTGGAAGGGACCTTGGAGGTCGTCTAGTCCAACCCCCTGCTTAGGCCGGGAACCCTACACCACTTCAGACAAATGGTTATCTAACATCTTCTTAAAGACTTCCAGTATTGGGGTATTCACAACTTCTGGAGGCAAGTTGTTCCGCTGATTAATTATTCTATTCTATTCTATCTTCTGCCATATTTATTTATTATAAATATATTTATATTTATTTAGCCCCATGCTAAATAAAATAAAAACTAGCTGTTCTAATCTTGTATATCTTGGCTTAGAATCAACTTACAGCATGTTTGGCTTGGTCTTAACTGCTAACCAATATATCTAAGTCATGTTAATTGACCTTCTGCAGTGAGAATGATTGTTAAAGGATAATAAGTGTGTTGTACAAAATACAGCCTCCAAATTCTACTGAGAGATGTAATCATGCTGAACACATTCTCCATAGTTTTGTAAAAAAAAAGTTATCCATACAAAAAAAAATACTATACTACAAATGTATAATTTAAAGGAAGCACGCTGGGCAAAATATATACATTAGGGGAAAGTATACCCAAAGATGCATTACATGAGCTCAGGAAACTTTCAAAAAGTTTACAGCATAGCAAAGACAGCCAGTCCTGTTAAAGATCAGGGTAGAAACCAGGACACTAACAGTTCTAATCCTGCCTTAGGCATGAAGCCAGCTGAGGTTGCTCTCTTTCTGCCTCAGGAAGAAGCCAAAGGCAAACCACGTCTGAAAATGTTGTCAAGAAAACTTCAGGGACTTGTTCAGACATTCCCCAGGAGTCAAAACTGATTTGAAGGCAAAAAAGTCCTTTTAAAAAAACATAGAAAACTGAATTTAGTAATATTTGTAAAACAACATGTTAAGTTTTATTCTTGAACCATAGTAAAATAAGAGCTGAAACAAATGGATGTCCTTCCTTCCTTCCTTCCTTCCTTCCTTCCTTCCTTCCTTCCTTCCTTCCTTCCTTCCTTCCTTCCTTCCTTCCCTCCCTCCCTTCTCCCTCTCTCTCCTTCCTTCCTTCCTTCCTTCCTTCCTTCTTTCTTTCTTTTTCTTCCATCTTTCCCTCCATCCCTTCTCCCTCTCTCTCTTCTTCCTTTCTTCCTTCCCTCCCCCTCCCCCTCCCTTCTCTCTCTCTCCCTCCCTCTCTCTCTTTCCTTCTGTAACTGCTTCTTTAAATGGCTTAATGAATTTACCTTAGAATATATAAGGAACTAATTTCCAGACCATTATACCTGTTTTAAATGGATTGAACTGATTGTCCATTTGTTTCCAGAGAAAATGCAAAATTGTGGTTATTCCCTTTAAGTTTGATTATTTTCTTGCAAATGTTTTATTGCCCAACTAGATAAAATCATCAGTGCTTTTGTGCAGAGTGGGTTTGCTCTCATATTGTATACTAGTGACCCTGTCAGTGTTGGTAGAATGATTGTGTTGATTCTTTGATTACGTTGTTGTTTACTATTGCCGTGTTGGTATGATTTGGCAATTCCTTGTTTAGGATATGGTTTACTTCTTGATTGTTGGTTTAGTATTAATTTTGGGGTTAATCTCTGCTGATCTTGGTATTGATTGCTAGTGAGGTACTTGGGTCTTTTTGTTTCCTGTTTGGCTTTTGATTGTGTCTTTTAAATGGTGTGCAGATCTTATTTATCTCTATGGGCTTGTTGCTGCCTGATTTGTCTGGGCTTCCAGGAAATAACTAGCATTTTTTAGTCTTGGCTTGGTGAATGACACTGGGACACAGGATAAATTATGTAATAAAAATTACAGAGAAGACAAGAAAAAATTCTGCAAAACTGCCCCAAGATTTCCTGAAGCATCTGTCCAGCTCCTCCCACGGGAGACCAATGAGAAAGATGACTTTAGCATATGATTATTCTGACTCCAAGTCAATTTTAACAATTTAACTTCCTTTCCCCAGTGAAAATATAATGAAGATTGACAAAACCTTGTTTTCTGCTTCTATATACTTCATTTTTTTAAGTTTTTCTTTTATTAAACACACATTAAAACATTGGACATGGTGTAACCATCCTGGCAATGTCTTTGCCATACATACTAAAATATAAAGTTAAAATATCATAACCACCATGCTTATTTACAATTGGCCTATTCAGTATTTACAAATATAAAGATATCATACTTCCATCTATGTTACTTTGATCTTCTCTTATACATTTTCACTGTTATAATTTCATACATAATTCTAATCTCAATTCTATAAATTTTAGACATTGCTTATTTGGTGGGTCTGGTGGTGATGAATGTAGGCTGGATTCCCAGGAGGGAGGGGGTAAATTCCAGAGGAGCAAGAGACTACTCACTTCAGTTTGTGTGAGGAAAAGAGGGTGAAGACATCTCCTCCCTAATAGTTCCCATAGCATATAACTTATGGGATTATTAGCATGCTTTAATTTGGCAAGATTCTGTCTATGGGTGAGGAACAATAAAGAAATCTGCATGGAAAAATCACAACACCATTTTTTTGGTTTCGGGAGCCTGACATTAAGAGTGGTAAACTGTGAACTCCTACATGTACCATGAATCATTGTAAAAAAAAAATATGAACGAAAGTTACAAAGTTAGGCTGTCATATCTGAACAAAGGAGAAAGGACAAGATGACAGTAAGAGCTCAAGGATACCTAAGAAGTCAAACATCACATTGGGGATTAATAGTTGGTGACAGCACAGTAACCAGGAGGTTAAAATGTGAATTTGAAGAGATAAGATCTGAGAGGTTGGATGAAGATAAAGAAGGTGGCCAGAGGAGAAGATAAGGGACAAACAAGAAGAGTCACAGCTCACAATGAACCACAATGATAGACAACTCAGTAATCTCCAGATCCGTTTAAGTCCAGCATCCACAATTTCTTTACAGTAGCCACAAAAATAGGATTCCTGCATACTAAAGACTAAAATACATGGGCAGCATCTAATTGTTTTAGATGTTCTAGAACCAAGCCCCTCTAACTCAGCTCCCGTTTCTATTACTGAATAAATTCCTTTGTGAGTCAACCCTTGTTATGTTCTTGTAAAGAGGGCAGAGGTTAGGATCTATAAGAAATTTAAATAGTACCAGATTTTATACAAAGGATTAGCACTGGTAGCAGCAACTGAGTAATCTTAATTCTAGAGCCCAACCAGTAAATTATTGTGTGCAGAGGTTGTATTCAGCCAGTTCGGACCGCTTCAGCCAAACTGGTAGTAGAAATCACGAGTGGGGCCGCCCACCTGTCCTGGCTCTATGCCATCCTGTTTAGGCATGGTTTTGAAGTTGGGCACATGCACAGAAGGTGGGTGTGTTAGCAAAACCCATGTGCGGAAGGCCAGGTGCATGCACGGAAGGGGCGTGTGCACCCACAAAAGTGTGAAACCCACCGCTGATTGTGAGGAATTTTTGTCCTTGGGTTTAGCTGGCTATTTTCGATCCCGTTGCTTAAATAGTGCATTTTTTTTTCAAGCCATGATATATCAAAATATCCAAATACAGATAGTCCTTTCAACAAGTGTTCAAAGTTGTGGCACTGCTGAACAAATGGCAGTTACACCCAAGTTGCAAGAGCTGCATGGGTATTGTATACATGCATTATGTTTTATATTATTCTACATGAACAAGTTTCTTCTATAAATGAATCCTGCTGAATTATTTACTTGTGTGCTGATCGGAGAGCTGCAAAACTCTGACAAAATTGCAGGCAGCCGGCAGAAGTAGCCTGCAGTACTGTACTCTAACCACTGTGCCACCGTGGCTCATATAGTTCCACTGCTATTATATTGATGGCAGATCTCCACCAGTTTTAATACACAAAGGTTTCCAACTTGAGAGACTAAATGAGGTCCATCGATTGAGGCAAGTCACATACTGAACCCTGAGAAACAATGACCTTTTCCCGTTCTGAAAATTTCCAATAGTGAAAGCGACAAACTAGAAATTACTAACTATTGAAAGTCTCTGGCTGAAATGTGCCTAACATGTTTTGTTCTTTGGAACTGGACAGGCTAAATCTATTCACATTTATTATGCAATGCTTGCAGGTCTGACAATACAAATCTCCCGCTGTCTCATGAGAATTTAGAGATGTTCCCTCCCAAGCCTCTTGCCCTACCCATTAAGCAGCTGTGGGATATGCCACATGTTATCTGATAATTTTCTAGGCAGCATCTCTTCACTCCATCTCCCAAAGTCTTTCACACATAACATTATATTGGACTAGCTGATAACCCGGTGTTGCCCAAGTATTTATTTATCCCAATCCTGTATTAGACAGGTAAAGGAATGAATTATAAGTGGCAAAGTAAGTGCGGAATGGACTGTCCTCCCTCCTTTCATTAACATCACCACAATTCCTGAAGAGGCAATGGTAAGAGCAACTTCTCCCTGAGCCCTGATTTCAGTGACAATTAAATTAGTTAACAATGTTTTCCCTGTGCCCCCAAAAGCGTAATTTCTAATGTTGGATTTTCCCCCTTACCAGAGGGATCCCCCTTTTGGAGTACTGTGAAGGCAACCCCATGGCAACTCCACTGAGCTGCACAGTAGAAGCCATTTTATGGCAGTACAGTAGAAGCCATTTTAAAGCACAACAGGCTGTATCTTAACAGAACACCCCCCAAGGGGTGTTAGGGATGTCTTACCCCCACAGTATTTGTTTCCAGAGAGTAAGTGATCTGTGTACTAAGTATGGTTGACATTTCTTGAGACATTCCAGAGTTATGCTGGAACACACACACACACACACACACACACACCTATATACCGTGTTTCCCTGAAAATAAAGCAGGGTCTTATTTTCTTTTGATCCCCAAAATAAGCACTTGTCCTTATTTTCGGGGAAGTCTTATTATTTTTGAGGTTGTAGAAGGCAGCGAGCATGGTCACCTCATGGCTGCTGCTGTGTTGCATATCGCTGGGCCTGCCACTCTTTTTGCGGTGGCCATTAGCATGAGATAAGGGGTGTGGTGGGTATGGTTGTGGGAGTGGCCATTAGGCAAGGGTGTGTGAGGTGCACAGGGCATATTCCCCCCTCCCTTCCCCCCCCTCCGGCCTCACCTCTTTACCTCGTGTTGTTTGTGTGGTAAGCAACCAGAGAAAATGGTGGGCACCAGGTGTGTATACATTTAAATATTTTCAGGGAGAGCTTATTTTGGGGGGGGGCTTATTTTAGCACATGTACTCAAAAGCCTGATTGGGCTTATTATCTGGTAAGGTCTTATTTTCGGGGAAACAGGATATTATTATTGTCTGTCTGTCTGTCTGTCTGCCTGCCTGCCTGCCTGCCTGCCTGCCTGCCTGCCTGCCTGCCTGCCTACCTACCTACCTACCTACCTACCTACCTACCTATCTATCTATCTCTATTTATATATTTCTATTTCTGTTTCTATTTCTATTTCTATTTCTAAGTGAGCATGGCTCACTTAATAATCACATCACTTAACGACAGAAGTTCTGGTGCCAGTTGGGATAGTAGGTTAAGGACTTCCTGAGGTTTGCTATTAGCGTAGTTATTTTTTGCACTGGAACTAGCTAGAAAAACTAGCTTGAAAACTTCATCTACCCATCCCTGGAGAGAACTATAAGCTCCCATGCTTTGTCCATCAAAAACTCTTGGGTGCGATGGATTTATCCGTTTTAAATCTATTTCAACCTTTGTGTTGTGCATATATTTACAGAATCTGGTAGTGAGTCCTACAGCTTAGCTGGTCACTCATGCAGTACCTAAGTTGCCCATTGGAATGGAACAGGCTTTGAAGGCTTCTGTATCTGCTTCCTTTAATAGGAATCTAGGGATGGCTTGACATTCTTTGTTAATGCGTACAATCCCCTCCCAACTTTTAAATGAAGGATTTAAATGAAGCAGATGGACATGTCCATAGAGCTGATCCAGTCGGTTTTAGCTGTGGAGTTTTCTTCAAAAGAGATTCATAAAACAACATCGTGCAGTGATGGCTAAACTAAGCCGGACTGAGGGCCCCAAGCGCACATGTGCGTATCTGAAACCCTCCCCCCTCCAAATTCAATGTGTGTGCACCCCCCTCGCATGTGCCCTCCTACACATGCACATGTGGCCCCACACACACATGCCCCACCTCCCCAGACATGCGCCACACCCCACCATGCATGGGCGGCAGAGACCCAAAGACGAGCTGGCCGGCAAGAGGTGCTCGCACATGCGCGGCGAAACTGAACTGGGGCAATGGCTTGTGTGCCCACAGAGAGGTCGCTGTATGTCACCTCTGGCACGTGTGCCATAGGTTCGCCCTCACGAACGTAGTGGGATCAGAAAAAGAGAGCTTTTTATTGCTGAATCTCCAGTTTAGTTTATTTAGTTTAGTTTATTTGTCTTGTATGCCGCACACTCCCGAAGGACTCCGGGTGGCTCACAATAGACAGGGGAAGGGGGATAAATAGACAAAGACAACACTTTAAAAAAATGCAACATTCACAGTTTCCTTGGGGCTGGATGTTTCACAAGCCCCCCGGCCTGCTGGAGCAGCCAGGACTTGGTGGCTTTGCGGAAGGCCGGGAGGGTAGTAAGGATCCGGATCTCCACGGGGAGGTCATTCCAGAGGGCTGGAGCTGCAACAGAGAAGGCTCTCCCCCGGGGAGTCGCCAGCCGGCATTGTCTGGCAGATGGAATCCGGAGGAGACCTAACCTGTGAGATCTAATCAGTTTTCCTCAATCGTTGCATCTGTCTGTCAGTAGGCACCTTCCCCAAAAGTAAAACTGTTTTCTAGTCAATCCTGTGCTAAAATACTTCTTTCTTGGATTTTTTGTTATTGCTGTTTTTTTAAGACATAGACTGTAGAGCAGGGGTGTCAAACTCAAGGCCTGGGGGCTGGATCCGGTGCATGGGGTGCTTAGAACTGGCCCACAGGGCTGCTCTGGAAACAGTAAAGGAGAAAGGTTGGCCGTTCAGTGGTTCAAATCCCTAGTGCTGTGTAACGGAGTGAGCTCCTGTTACTTGTCCCAGCATCTGTCTGTCAGTGGGCACCTTCCCCAAAAGTAAAACTGTTTTCTAGTCAATTCTGTGCTAAAATACTTCTTTCTTGGGTTGCTGTTTTTTTAAGACATAGACTGTAGAGCAGGGGTGTCAAACTCAAGGCCTGGGGGCTGGATCTGGTGCATGGGGTGCTTAGAACTGGCCCACAGGGCTGCTCCGGAAACAGTAAAGGAGCAGCCCACAGTGCCTCTGCCGGCAAAAACGGAGCTCGGGAAGGCCACGTGCATCCCTCCTGGAGTCCATTTTGACGGCAGAGGGTTGCAGGAGGCCGTTGCAGCCGAGACAAAGTTTGGGAGCCTGTTTTCATTGGCAGAGTGCTTGGGCCACCACAGGGCCCCCCCAACACGAGTGACATCGAGCTGGCCACACCCATCCTGGCTATGCTCACCCCATCCCCCTGAGGTCAAACACAACCCTGATGCGGCCCTCAATGAAATTGAGTTTGACACTCCTGCTGTAGAGAATTGCTTGGGTTGGTTACTTAGGATTCCTTTTCTGCTTTAAGACCATTTCCTAAACAGGAAATCTGAAAGTTTCGGGTTAATATCAGGGTTCCAAGTAACACCCCCAAAGAAAGAAGACTCTGAGGCTTCAATTTCCTCAAAGTTCCATTTTATTAGAGATGTCATATTGGCACATCTGGGAAAACCCGAATCTGAAAGCTTCCAGGTTTTCCCCACCCAAAGGAAAGTTCGAGTCCCTGCCCAGCACCCACATGTCCATCATATGAAGTCCAATCAGGCACCATCCGAAATTGGAGATACCTCCCAGTCATCTCATCGCAGCTGCAGGGCAAGATGTCCTTGACTCTCTGAGAAAAGAATGTTATTTTGACTATATATCACCCACACACTGTATAATCCCACCTCCCATTTCCCTACAGTAGAAAATATGGAAGGCCTGAAGGCCCAAATGTAAAAGATGGCTTCCAGGTCTGACAGCATGAGCAAACAGACACTAGAAGTATCTCAGTTCCTTCCTTCCTTCCTTCCTTCCTTCCTTCCTTCCTCCCTCCCTCCCTCCCTCCCTCCCTCCCTCCCTCCCTCCCTCTCTTCCTTCCTTCTGCCACTATGTCTTGAAAATTTCCTGGAGATGATCTGCTGATGTGCCATTACTTTCATTGCAAAATTCTATAGTTAAATGATTCTGGAGTTTTAGCCCTATTTTTAGTGTAAGCAACTTCACAAAGATTGATGTCTTTTAATTAGAGGCTGTTACATGTTCATTTTAAAAGGTATCTAGATTATTATTTAAAAAGAGAATATATGCTTTATTTAAATAAGAAGCGACAAACCATTTGACTTGCTTTATTACAATCCCATAGATCTTTCTTTTTAATCTCCTCAAATCAGCTATGTAGAATAACTTTATAGAGATTACTATCTATGGTTGATCTGGGATTTGAAGTCGGTCTTTTAAAGTTCGTATACATTTTCTCTCCTGTTAAAGACATAGGGCAAAGCTAGATTGTTCAATACCCAAATCCTGAGAAGTATTAAACATCCCTTGATGTAGGAGATGAGGCTTAGTCCAAAGGTGGGGGTCAAATGTGTCCTTAGTTTAGTATCCCTACACCCACATACGAGACCTATGTCCAACTCCCCTTGAAATCTATGACTCCTATCTGGTACTAACTTGCCTTGACTGTAAGTAGATCAGATCATATTCTTGTGTATAGGTAGCATGTAATAAAGTCATGGTGGCTCAGTGGCTAAGACGCTTAGATTATCAATCAGAAAGGTTGGCCGTTCAGTGGTTCGAATCCCTAGTGCTGTGTAACGGAGTGAGCTCCTGCTACTTGTCCCAGCTTCTGCCAACCTAGCTGTTTGAAAGCATGTAAAAATGCAAGTAGAAAAATAGGAACCAACTTTGGTGGGAAGGTAACAGTGTTCCATGCGCCTTCGGCCTTTAGTCATGCCAGCCACATGACCACAGAGACGTCTTCGGACAGCGTTGGCTCTTCGGCTTTGAAACGGAGATGAGCACCACCTCCTAGAGTTGGGAACGACTAGCATTATGTGTGCAAGAGAAACCTTTACCGTTACCTTTTAATAAATTCGTAATGTGTTTGAATATTCCAGTTCCCGATTTCTTGTACCTGACGCTTGATTCTGTGATTTGAAAGAATAAAATAAGAGGTTAGAGGAATTTCACTGTGATCCAGTGAGGTATTTTTGCTCTTCAGTAAAACAGCATAAATGTGTGATAAACTGAACATGGATTGGTGCTACCTTGATCATTAAGACAGCTCAATTATATATTCCATATGTATTAAATCAGAGTTAATCAGTGAGCCGTGAATTCTGAACTGAAAATTGGAGGCTGTTGAAGATTTCAGACTTCAAAAAAACATTAACTGTTTGGTCCACCAGTTTGGAGTGGCAAAATATCCCATATAAAGTGATACTTAACTTTCCAACTTTAGAATAGAATAGAATAATAAGAGTTGGAAGGGACCTTGGAGGTCTTCTAGTCCAACCCCCTGCCTAGGCAGGATACCCTACACCACTTCAGACAAATGGTTATCCAACATCTTTTTAAAGACTTCCAGTGTTGGAGCATTCACAACACTGAGTCGCGCAGTGGTTAAATGCAGCACTGCAGGCTACTTCAGCTGACTGCAGTTCAGCAGTTTGGCTGTTCAAATCTCACCGGCTCAAGGTTGACTCAGCCTTCCATCCTTCCGAGGTGGGTAAAATGAGGACCCGGATTGTTGGGGGCAATATGCTGACTCTGTAAACTGCTTAGAGAGGGCTGAAAGCCCTATGAAGCGGTATATAAGTCTAACTGCTATTGTTATTGCTATTCTGGAGGCAAGTTATTCCACTGATTAATTGTTGTAACTGTCAGGAAATTTCTCCTTCGTTCTAGGCTGCTTCTCTCCTTGATTAGTTCCCACACATTGCTTCTTGTCCTGCCATCAAGTCCTTTGGAGAATAGCTTGACTCCTTGGGAGAAACTCTGACAATGTGGATTGTGGTGAAAATGATCTTTTTTTCCCCCCTTTATTGGTAGAAAGTAGGATTCTTGGGAAATTTTAAAATGCCTCAGATAACAGGATCATGGCAAGTGTTATGTGAAAAGTACAGGAAATCTTCCAATTACGACCACAGCTGAGCCCAAAATTTCTGTTGTTAAGAGAGACATTTGTTAGGTGAATTTTGCCCCACTTTATGACCTTTCTTGCCACAGTTGTTAAGGGAATCACTGCAGTTGATAAGTTAGTTAATCTGGCTGTTAAGTGATGGCAATAGAACTAAGATTTATATACTGCTTTACAGTGCTTTTACAGCCCTCTCTAAGCAGTTTGAAGAGTCAGTCTATTACCTCCAACAATCTGGGTCCTCATTTGACCCACCTCGGAAGGATGGAAGGCTGAGTTCAACTTTGAGCCTGGTGAGATTTGAACTGCCAAATTGCAGGCAGGCAGCAGGAAGCAAAAGTAGCCTGCAGTACTGCACTCTCACCACTATGCCGCCAGGGCTCTTAAGTAGATTCATAATTATGAATCATTTTTCAAGCCTCTGAATTTCAATCACATGATCATGGGGATGCCAGAAAGGTCGTAGCTGTGAAAAACATCAATTTTTAAATGCCGTTGTAACTTTGAATGGTCACTAAAGAAACTGTTGTAAGTCAAGGACTACCTGTATGAAAAGTTTATTGCAAGCTTACGTTGTTAAGTGAATCTGGCTTCCCCATTGACTTTGCTCATTCTGAAGGTCGCAAGAGATAATCACACGACATTGGGACACTGCAACATATCATAAGGATGATAGGAACGTTGCAATGGTCATAAATGTGAAAAATGGTCAGGACTCCCTCTTTTTCTGTTGTAACTTTGAACAGTCACTAAGTGAACTGTCGTTAAGTCTAGAGATACCTGTAGTATCTCAGTTGGCCCATCCAAACCTTGTTGGATGTCTCCATGGTGCTTTTTTTTTTTTTTTGCTCTTAGGCAACTGGACTGTTTTTCCCCCCCTTTGAGGAAGAAGAAAAAAACATTTTACTTCTCATCCAAGAAGCTTCATCAGTTCTGACAGCAGGAGGATAGGAGGATAGGTTCTGCCAGTTGAGACTGAATGGAAAGAGAGAGTCTGATAGGATGGTGTGGGGGAATGGAAGGGTTGCATTTCTTTGCAGCCATCTGGTTATCAGTACTCTCTCTGAGAGCTCTTGAGGGTTCACCTGAATCAGAGTGAAATTGTTTGTGGACTCTTCTTGGAACTGCTGTAAGGACTCCGTTGTAAACTGGAGATAGGTGGTGTCTTATTCCTCCCCCTCTGATGAGAAAAGGGGTAAAGTGACAGTAACAGAGTAGGAAGGGACCTTGGAGGTCGTCTAGCCCAACTCCCTGCCCTGCTCACGCAGGAGACCCATACTAGGGATTCGAACTGCCGAACTGCCGACCTTTCTGACCGACAAGCTCAGTGTCTTAGTCACTGAGCCACCTAGTCAGGCTCAGTTCTTTTAGTCCTCTTTCAAACCTGCGGTCCCCTCTATCCAAAATGTGGATTTTTTCCCCTTCTGGTTGCTGTTGGAGGTTGGAAGGGAAGCAAAGATGACTGCTAAATTCCCAATGCTTCGACATTCTGTACAGGCCATTTCTTTTTATATCCACAATTTGCTCTGCACTTCTCACGGAACATTTTGCCTTCCAGGTATCGGTACCAAACAGTGCCATTAGTTAGGTATGGAATATGAATTCCAGGCTTCGCATATGCTAAATTGCTTAGGTGGTACTTAAGAATGTACGTTTCCACCCCCATCTGTTACCATCGTTTGGCACTTGGTACGGGAGACAGTTCAGCGCAGAAACATTACGCCGCTGATTTTCCACATTTGGAGTGCCAGGTGGAATGAAACAATTCCTCAAAGGATGGGCACGAGTTGTTAAACGGCACTAAAAAATCCAGAAATGGTGGCAGCCTTTGTTTTTAAGGGACTTTGGTCTGTCATCAATCAGCTACTGAGAGCTCTCCATATGTCAACAAATTGATCCTGATCTTTATGGAAATCTATTTGGAGACCCTGCTGTATGATTATCTGCCTTGCAGTCTGATAAATGGAGTGCATTTCTTATAATTAGGCAGACTTTTTTTCCCCTGTCTGCACCATTTATCCCATGAGGAAATATGTCTGTTTCCGTAGGCCAACTTGTCACTCTGCGTCTGACTGCTTTCCGTTTTGTACAGCGTGTGTTGTGCTGTTCTTGTGAAACACGCAATGGACACCCCCCATTCTTTCCCTTTTATTCAAAGGGGCGTTTGTGAGTCCTTACTTTTCTGATATCTGTTTGGCCCTTTCATATTGACTATTACATCGATTGCACTAATCAATACTATACAATAGCAGAGTTGGAAGGGACCTTGGAGGTCTTCTAGTCCAACCCGCTGCCTAGGCAGGAAACCCTATACCGTTTCAGACAAATGGCTATCCAACATCTTCTTAAAGACTTCCAGTGTTGGGGCATTCACAACTTCTGGAAGCAATTTCTGTTCCACTGATTAATTGTTCTCACTGTCAGGAAATTTATCCTCAGTTCTAAGTTGCTTCTCTCCTTGATTAGTTTCCACCCATTGCTTCTTGTTCTATCCTCAGGTGCCCTGGGGAATAGTTTGACTCCCTCTTCTTTGTGGCAGCCCTTGAGATATTGGAGGACTGCTATCATGTCTCCCCTAGTCCTTCTTTCCATTAAACTAGACATACCCAGTTCCTGCAACCGTTCTTCATGTTTTAGTGTCCAGTCCCCTAATCATCTTCTATACATCTTCTATAACCTCTCTATACTGTTTGTCAGGATACTGAGATCAGAACTAGGGAATCCTATAGGTCAGGGGTGTCAACCTGACATCATCATGTTGGCATCACTTGAGGTATTGCGACTTTCTCCCCCTTCTCTAAAACGGGGATGGGCATGGCCAGTGCATGACACATTCTGGCCTGTGGGCTATGAGTTTGACACTCCTGCTCTAGATCTTTGGACATTATTGAATGATATCATTCAGGATACCAATACCATACCAATATACAGGGCAGCAAAACCTCCCCAAAAATACAATTCAGCTCCCTCTGGAACTATTTTGCCCACCTGATTTAAACGGCATCATTCCAAGTAACAAAGCACTTTTAAATAAGTTTTATTTAACATAATAACAGAGTTGGGAGGGACCTTGGAGGTCTTCTAGTCCAACCCCCCCCTCAAGCAGGAGACCCTATACATTTCAGACAAATCGTTGCCCACTTTTTTCTTCAAAACCTCCAGTTTTCACAACTTCTGGAGGCCAATTCCACTGGTTAATTGTTCTCACTGTCAGGAAATTTCTGCTTAGTTATAAGTTGCTTCTTTCCCTAATTAGTTTCCATCCATTGTTTTTTGTCCTGCCTTCAGTGCTTTGGAGAATAGCTTGACCCCTCTCTTCTTTGTGGCAGCCCCTGAGACATTGTAACCCTGCTATCATGTCACGTCTAGTCCTTCATTTCAGTGGACTAGACAAAGTCAATTCCTGCAGCTGTGCTTCATGTTTTAGCCCCCAGCCCCCTAATCACCTTTGTTGCTCTTCTCTGCACTCCTTCTAAACTCTCTCACACACCACACAAATGAATGAAGCCACAGAAACATTCTGAGATTTCCCACTTCAGATATAAATGATCCAGCTTCACACTAGGGTGCCCGATAACATATTAATTAAAGATTTGCACAGCATATATTTTATGCATCTTTCTCTCCTCCTTCCCTCATTATGTCTTCTGCATATAATTTCTGTGTGTATTTGTGTGTTAGTTAATGCACAGAACTTCTTGTATTAAACCAGGGAGCTGCAATAGTTTCATTAGCGTAGCATCCTCATTGCCTGAGGCTGTCTAATGGATAAACCGCAACAAACAAGCAAGCTAGCACAGATTGAAAGAGAGAATTTTTTTTTCATGCAATCGGCTGGAGAACCATCACGTGACCAGCAGCTGACCTTACAGTTCGTTTTCCTTTTATATTAAGAACTGTCATGTCATTTCATTTCATCTTTGGCTGCGATGAGTTTTTCCTCTCATTTCCCGACAGCCCATCTTTTCATTAGCTTTTATTTTACAAACTCGCATTTCGGGCTAACGTTCAGATTACCAGTGACTGTTGTGTGACAGTGTCTCTCAGAAAGAAAGGAAGAAAAAATGACTGTGTAGATCAAAGGCTTTCGAACATTTTCTGGCCACGCAATCAGGCTCATTAAAAATAGTAATAATAAATTCCCAGACCTCCTAATCAAGAGACAAACACCTAGGGATGGAAAATTGACTGCATTTCAATGATTGTGGGCTTTATGCGCCTTAAGCCTCTTATAGAACCCTATGAAATTCTCAAAAAATTTTTTTCCCAAAATTGAAAAAAAGGAAGCATACCTACAGAGGAAAATGGTAATAAAGAAAACATTAGTGTTGTGGCCCAGCAGGACCCGTTGGAGCTGCCACCAGATTCCGACAACGAGGGGCCCTATGAGTTGGCCCTGGAGGATGTGGAGGACCCTGGACAGGGTTCCAACTCTGAGCAGGGCACAGAGAGGCTGGTTGGTCATCAGGAGGCGCCTGAGCCTTGGATCAGTGAGGAGGAGACAAGGGAGAGTGATCCAGAAACCAACAGTGAGTTGTTCTAGGATGCACGCCATCGAAGAGCTACTCAGTGTCAAGAACAACTACGAAATTACAGGAGGTAATTACACTCAGCTGCTGGTCATTAGGCTCCTCTCCAGACTATAAAAGAGACTGCTTGTGCCACGCCCTTCTTGCAGAAGTCAACGCTTGGACTAAAGAGAAACTAACTTGGCAGGCTGGATTGCTGACAGAGTTTGTTTGAATTGCTGCCAAGGTTTGTCGGACTTGCTGCCAAAGTCCTTATCTGTTTGTGTACTTGGCTTTTAGCCACCGAGATTCTGGTCTTGTTATTAAAGGACATTCTCATTTAAGCGTGTCTCAGCTTTTGTTACTGGACGGAGGAGGGGGTCAGAACACATTAGAATGCGCCGAAATCTCCAACCACCACTGAGCCAACAGATTTTAACTGGAGTGAACCAGATTTCTCCCACATTGCCCGATCACGTAGTTTTGTCCCGAAGTACGGGTATCCAGTTCGTGTTCTGTTGGAAGAAATGTCCTTCTGAGTTCAGTTCCACTTGGGGAAAAAGACACTGGAAACATGGAGGTGGCTTGGAAAGATGGTTTAATAGTGGACAGGACCACATGGCTTGAGGTCCGGGGGGGGGGGTGATCACATGCTTTCAGATGTTGGGCGAAGACGAAAAGAGAAAGAAGTGCTGAAAGTTCTTGGTCTTATACTCTGTTCGGCCCCACCTCCCTGTTTCCTGTCCCTGTGTAAGAAATGTATTCTGATTGGTTGTCAGACTCCCACGGGGCCATGCAGGGGCAACTCTTTAGGTTGTGCTTTGAGTCCAAGTTTGGTTGAGCATTGCTTCTTCCCAGGTGCCCTGTGGTGAGATGGGTAAACGGCTAATACTATCATGCCTTAATCCCATCACCCTGGAGCTGAAGGGGAGGGATCTTTGTTATGTAGAATAAACTGGTCCAGGCTTTTTAAATGGCCCATTAACAAATGTGGGGGCTTTTAAGAGTCTGTTTCCTGCCTAAAACATGTTTCTTATCCAGGGAAATATAATATTCTGCCTTTTCAATATTTCCCAGGATATTTCATTTTTTCTAGGAGAGGGGTGGGTGCTACAATTCTCTAAATCAGTAGATGAAAATAAGTTTTCTTTTTCTTTAAATTTCTCTTTCTCTTTTGAACTCAGGCAGCCTGAGCTTGAAAACCACAAAACTATACTCTTCCATTTTTCACTGAAGATGTAAGAATGTGGTTCCAAATTCATTTATTTGCAAATTAATCTCATTGAAGTCAACGGATCTTATTTCTGTTTGATGTTCATAGTATTCCTCTAAAATGCTGATTAATCCATCCTTTATATATATATATAAAAAAGAAGAGTAATCTAAAAAAAATTGTGCAGAAGCATGTCTGATCCATTGGGTATGAATGGATAATTTATTTTCTGGCATGGAGATACTAAACTCTTATTTTCTTTGTAGAAATGTTGCTAAAATGCTCTGGTTTGTCCCATTCCTGGTTATAATACTGATGGGTGCAAATTTCATTACATATAAAATGTCTCTCTTTTGCTACATTGGTTCTGTTATCATAATATGAATTCTATTTTTATTTTCTATGGTGATGATGATAATCTTATCGTACACTGTCCAAAGACACTAATAAGAAATGTTCGTTGCTTTTCATAAGAATGGACTACCTGGAAAATGTATTATTTTCTCCATTCGTGAATGTGGAAAACACAGTCAAATATAGGTTCCTGTTTTTATCCCAAAGTCCCATATTTTTCAGAGTATAAGACAACTTTTTCCCCTCAAAAAAGAAGCTGAAAATCTGTGTCTTATACACTGAATACAGGATTTTTGGCCTCCCAAAACTATGCTCCCTTTGCAAAAATGGCTGTGCCTAGCCTTTAGGAGGCTTCCACGGTGCTCCTGGGGACTGAGGAGGGCAAAAATGAGCAAAAAACAGTTTCTGCTTGTTCCTCTGCTCCCAGCTCCGAGGAGCACTCTACAAGCTTCCTAAAGTCTATGCATGCCCTTTCTTTGACAAAAAAAATGGGCTGTTTTGGGGAGGTCTGCAGAGTGCAAAATTTTTAAATTTACCTCTTCAACCCCTTGTGACCAGGGGGCCATTTGCCCAGGTTCGCCTGGTGCACCAGTTGCGCCCCTACCTGAACCGGGAGGCACTCGCGACAGTCACTCATGCCCTCGTGACCTCAAGACTGGACTACTGCAATGCGCTCTACATGGGGCAGCCTTTGAAGAGTATTCAGAGACTACAACTCGTCCAGAATGCAGCCGCACGAGCGATTGTGGGTGCACCTCGGTACACCCACGTTACACCTATCCTCCGCGAGCTGCACTGGTTACCGATCGGTCTCCGGATACGCTTCAAAGTGCTAGTCGTAACTTATAAAGCCCTTCATGGTATTGGACCTGGGTACTTGAGAGACCGCCTGCTGCCAATTACCTCCCACAGACCCGTTAGATCGCACAGGGTCGGCCTCCTCCGGGTTCCGGCCAATGCCATCTGGCTACTACCCGGGGGAGGGCCTTCTCTGTTGCAGCTCCAGCCCTTTGGAATGAACTCCCCGCGGAGATTCGGACCCTCACCTCTCTCCAGGCCTTCCGGAAAGCCGTCAAAACCTGGCTGTGCCGGCAGGCCTGGGGTTGATGAGTTCCCCTCCCCTCTCGACTTGTATGGCTGTATAACTCTTGTGTATTTTAATTACGTGTATTTTGTTTGTATCCCCTTTTACCCCTTGAGTTGTTCGCCGCCCTGAGTCCCTCCCGGAGAAGGGCGGCATACAAATAAATTAAATCTTAATCTTAATCTTAATCTTGGTGCGCCTTACGGTAGATATTTCAGGAGGGATAGCTGTATGCCCAAGCAATAGGCATTGCAGGGTGTTTTTCTCCTATCATTTGATGTTCTATTACGGTACAACTTCAATTTCCTCTACAGTGATACATGTAGTCCTCGACTTAACAACAGTTCATTTAGAGACCGTTGAAAGTTACAATGGCACTGAAAAAAGCAACGTGACATTTTTTACACTTACAGCATCCCCAAGGTCACACGGCCAAAATTCAGATTGCTTGGCAGCTGGTTCATACTTATGACGTTTGCAGTGTCCCCTTTTGTGACCTTCTAATAAGCAAAGTCAATGGGGAAGCCAGATGTTACGCAACAACTTTGTTACTAACTTAACACCTGCAGCGATTCACTTAACAGGTATGGTCAGAGAGGTGGTAAAATGGGTCAAAACTCCACTGAACAAATGTCTCATTTAACAACAGAAATGTTGGCCCCCAATTGTGGTTGTCGGTTGAGGCTTACCTATATATGCATCCTTCCTCCATTTCTTCCAATGGGATCGTTAACAAAAATAATCCCGGCCAATCAGAGCTCATGTTGTGAATGGAATGCTAAGCAGGGGGTCCTCACTTACTGACTGCCTTGTTTAGTGATGGTTCAAAGTCACAACAGCGTAAAAATAAAACAGCATTGCACTCCATCCTTGCATCGACACCCATTGCAACATGTTGGGGTGTGTGACACGTTTGCCATTAGGAGGTTGGTATCTGGCACCCCTTTTCAACCATTGTAGGGCCCTATAAGTCTCCCGGGATTCCCATGTGATGACCCAGGGCATGGCATAGAGATAACACAAACAGCTGGCAGTTCAAACCGCGCCTTTATTGTTCCAAATTTGCCCAAACGCTCCCATGTTTCCGGCAAGTCCCAAAGCCAAGAGATGACAACCCCACCCCCCACCCCCATACACACCAAAAGCAGCCTCTGGCTGCAAATAGTCCAGCCCAGCACTGTGTATACCACGGCTGCACAGCAATAAATTCAGCAGGGCAAATCAAGGAATTCAGGAAGCAAAGGATCCAGATAATTAGTCCAGGAAGCCAGTTCAAACGTCAGCACTCGAGACTTCAGGAGCTTAGTGTTTGTTCGCAACAAATGCCCCTCTCCACAGCGTTGCTTTCAGTCTCATTCACCAGTTAAGCCTTGTGAAGATGGGCAGAACACTCTTTTTCTGAGTAGCCTGCTCAGTCTGTGTTGTTCTCGCCTTGTCTCCAATCTCCATGCTCTCGGATCAGGAGGGGGTGGTCCTTGCTCCTCACCTGGGCTCTGTCCCTCGTGTTCATCCTCCTCCTTGCCTACTCCTGGAAGGCCCTGACCTCTCCTCCAAAGCCCAACGAAGCTGCCCCCTCAATCTCTGTCAGCTCAGGTTCTAGTTCGTCTCTCCCCCACAGATTCAGGCTCCAACAGAGACATGGCACTTGAAACTAATTTGACTTGGCACTTGGAACAAGCAGATTTAATAGGGAAGGTGAAGTAAAATTGTAAGTCGTGTGGTGTTTCACTTAATGACCAAGTAGGAAGCCAGGTTATAAGGCCATTGTGCTGGTGTGATATTTCCGCTTAGCAAACTGCAGCAATTCCCAATTAAGTTGCTGTTCCCTTATTTGTGGTTGTTAAGAGAGGACTACCTATATGAGAAACTCAATTGGAGGTATTACCGAGGGCAAATTCAGAGAAAGCAAGAATGTGAATGCCTCAAACATGTAAATATTTCCACAAGAAGTGTTGGGAAAAAACCCTCCTTCCTGCCCTAAAACTGTCAGCAAGTTTTCACTGTTATTTTTGGCTCAACAACCCGGCTGGCCAAATTTGCTTTACACCAGATGCTTTGATTCAAGGATATAAATTTACATGGTTAACATATTGAAGAAATGCAAGTGCTTAAATTAGTGGGTTGGTTTTTTTGGGGGGGGGGGGTACAAAACTCACAAGAAAAAAACTGCCTTTTTGCATTGCTGCGTCTAAAGATTTCAAAGTAGGGACTTGCATTTTGGGGTTTTAATCCCAGCCTTCTCCAACTATCTAAAACCATGGGGAAAGTTTCAGCCACCCTGACTCTGCTGGTCCCCGTGTCATTCCCACAACCCTCTGGAAAATAAATCTAGGAATACCGTATTTTTTGGAGTATAAGATGCACCTTTTTCCCTAAAAAAAAAAGGCTAAAATCTGGGTGTGTCTTATACACTAAATACAGCATTTTTTGCCTCTGAACCCCACCCCTTTCACCAAAATGGCTGTGCATAGCTTTTAGGAGGCTTTCAGAGTGCTCCTGGGGGCTGGGGAGGGCAGAAATGAGCAAAAAAGGGCCATTTTTTGTTCGTTTTTGCCCCCCCCCCCCCCGGAGCACTCTACAAGTCTCCTAAAGGCTATTCATGCCCTTTTTTGGAAAAAAAAGGCCCATTTTTGCAAAAAAGGGGGCATTTTTGGGAGGTTTGCAGAGTGTAAAAACTTTTTTTTTAATTTGCCTCTTCAAAACCTTGGTGCATCTTATACCCCGGTGTGTCTTATACTCTGAAAAATATGGTTACATAAAATAAAACACATTGTGATTCTTGACTGCACAATAGAATAGCAGAGTTGGAAGGGACCGTGGAAGTCTTCTAGTCCAACCCAGGGCTGGGTTGCTACGAGTTCATCTGGGTTTGGGAGAATCTGTATCTAACGTTATGCCCGGTTCAGAGAACCTCCAAATCCCATCCCTGGCTGGCCCCGCCCACCCTTCCCCTGCTTTCCTAGGAGTCTCCACCCAGTCCGTTTTGGATGTGAGGTAAATACAGGCCATATGCAGAGGCTCTAGGGTGGGGGTAAACAGGCCTACCGGAAGGCTGGAAACTCTGGCCTCCAGAGGATCTCCAGAGCCCGAGGGAGGCAGTTTCCGCCCTCCCAGAGGCTCAAGGAAAGCCTCCGGAGCCAGGGAAAAGGCGAAAATGACTCCCCTGCCATGGTGCAGGAGGCCAACTAGGCCATACCCAATATGGCCACACCCACCCAGCAACTAGACAGAGAAACCGTTGCTGATATTTGTGAACCCCCAACCCTGGTCCAACCCCCTGCTTAGGCAGGAAACCCTACAGCACTTCACCAATGGTTATAGCAGAATTGTTCATTACATCCTGACAAAGTTAGCAGGGTTAACCCCTGCAGAGGTGAAAGTCAAAAAAAGTAAGATTGCAGATGTGGTAACATGATCAGAGGCCTTCCTTGTATGTACAGATAGTCCTCTTCTTATGACCATTTGTTCAGGAACCACACAAAGGCACTGAAAAAAGTTACTCATGGCTGTCCTCACATCAGTAACCATTACAGGGCCCTCATGGTCATGTGATCAACATTTGGATGCTTGGCAAATGGCTCATATTTATGACGGTTGCAGTGTCCTGGGGTGATGTGGTCACCTTTTCCAAACTTCTGACAAGCAAAATCAATGAAGATTGAATCCACTATACAACTGTATTACTAACTTCACTTCTGCAGTGATTCACTTCACAATTGTGGCAAGAAAGAGTATAAAGTGGGTGAAACTCACTTAGCAACTATCTTGCTTAGCCACAAAAATGTGGGTCCAAGTTGTGGTTGTAAGTCAAGGGCTACATGTGTCAACATCACATACGTGTCCAAAAGGACAGGCATTATTTGATTGCACTTCTACAATTGCATGCCAACTGGTACGGAATATAAATTTAATAAATAACTACATAAATCTTAACTTTTCTCACTTTCCCTACATAGATTCCACACTGCTTAATCATACTTGGAAAAGGCCTCATGAATGAAGAGAACTAAAATTAAATTCTGTTGAATAAATATATTGTATGTAGATTTAAGTAAGTAAGTAGTAAACTAAGTAAGTAGTAAACATGGCTCAATTGCAGTAATAGTGAAAGGGATCTTGGACCAAACACCCCCCACCCACCCCCCAAAAAGCAATCTTAGGCTGTATTAACAGAGAGATAGAATCAAGATCACGTAATGTGTTAATATTGTTTTATGAAGCCTTTGTAAGACCACACTTGGAATACTGCATCCAGTACATATAAAATGAATGCTGAAATGTTGGGAAAAGTGCAGAGAAGAACAAGAAAGACGATTAGGGGACTGGAGGCTAAAACATACAAAGAACAAAATTGGGTGTGTCTAGTCCAGTGGTGGGTTTCAAAAATTGTTCGAACCTACTCTGTGGGTGTGGCCTCCTTTGTGGGAGTGGCTTGCTGCCCATGTGACCGGATATGAAGATGCCGACGATACTTGTCAGAACCACCTTAAATTACCTCACACACAGCACTGGCATGCATAAGAATATGATGTCAACTTGTTTTTTAAAAGGCATCTTTGGTTTGCGTTAAAACAACTTCAACACACACAATGTTCTGATTGCACCACAAACGCAGTAGTCATCCTTACCTTTCACAGAGACACTGAGTTTTATAAATATGAGCATGATAGTGTAGAATAAGCATATCCAAGGACCAGTGGTGGGTTTCAAAAAATTTTGGAACCTCTTCTGTAGGTGTGGCCTGCTTTCCGGGTCCACTGGTGGAACCTCTTCTAACTGGTTCGGTAGATTTGACGAACCGGTTCTACTGAATAGGTGCGAACTGGTAGGAACCCACCTCTGGTCTAGTCTAATGAAAAGAAGGACTAGGGAAGATGCATGTTAACAGTGTTCCAATATTTGAGGGGCTGCCTTAAAGCAGAGGGAGTCAACTTATTCTCCAAAGCACCAGAAGGCAAGACAAGAAACAATGGATGGAAACTAACCAAGGAGAGAAGCAACCTTGAGAACAAAGGAGAAATTTCCTGACAGTTAGAACAATTAATTAGTGGAATGACTTGCCTTCAGAAGTTGTGTGTGCTCCATCACTGGAGGTTTTTAAGAAGAGCAACCTTTGTCTGAAATGGTATAGAGTCTCCTTCGCAAGCAGGGGGTTGGACTAGAAGATCTCCAAGGTCCCTTCCAACTCTGTTATTCTATGTTATTCCAAGTATCGATGCAAAACTCTGCCCCAGTTGAGTAGATGAATAAAGGTTTTGAGTTCGAGTTGGTGAGCCAGGTTCATTCTTAAACCTATCTATTAGAAATGGGTCTTGAAACTGTGTCCGCCGTGTGGGCTTAGCATCCATTTTCCCCCCCTTCAAGGTAAAGATGGCTGTACAGAGTGAAATCTCAGGCTGACTTGGAGGAAAATAGTTTGTTTATACAATAATAAGAAGCAATCCCTTGACACTGAAAGCTGCCAATAAAAAAATGCATTTGCTGTTTCTGCTGACACTTAGCACAATATTATGAACGGAAATCTTAGCTTTGGCATAGCGACGAAACCTGTGATGTGCCTTCTCGGATTTAGCACACAGGAGAGGGCGAAAGAAAAATAAAACTAGGGTTTCCGGAGAGGAAATATGTCTGCATACACATTTAAAGTCAACGATTGGCTTACAGGAACGGTAGATCCACTGATGGGAGCTGCAGTCGTGCTGATAAAATAATAATACTAATAATGGATTTTCCCGTAGCAGTGGCAATAGTGATAGGAACTAATTGGCCTGCTGACAATCCTGCCTTCCTTTTAGGATCATTATTGAAGAGCCAATGAGCCTGAGCTGTCTCCCCCATACGGAGGTTGCAATTAAGATGCAATTAATCGGACACCTGATTAGCACAGTCAGAAGAAATGCCTGATATCCCTCTCTTCCCGCAGTCCGATGTATCTGCTTCTTTTCCTTATTATTATTATTATTATAGAACTTTCAAATTATCTGAAATCTCTAACAGTGTAATAGAATGTATGAATGACCTTTGGGAAAAGGGGAACAGAGGCTGCCTGGTAAAAGATAGGATAGGGTAGGATAGGATAGGAAAGGATAAGACAGGACAGGACAGGACAGGACAGACCAGACCAGACCAGACCAGACCAGACCAGACCAGACGAAGGAATGGAATGGAACGGAACAGACCAGACCAAGGAGTGGAGTGGAATAGAATGGAATATAGAATAGAGTAGTTAGAGTAGAGTAGAGTAGAGTAGAGTAGAGTAGAGTAGAGTAGAGTAGAGTAGAGTAGAGTAGAGTAGAATAGAATAGAATAGAATAGAATAGAATAGAATAGAATAACAGAGTTGGAAGGGACCTTGGAGGTCTTGTAGTCCAACCCCCTGTTCAGGCAGGAAACCCTACATTACTTCAGGCAAATGGTCATTCAATATCTTCTCAAAAACTTCTAGTGCTGGAGCATTTATAACTTCTGGAGGCAAGTGGTCCCACTGATTTATTGTTCTGTCAGGAAATTTCTCCTCAGTTCTGAGTTGCTTCTCTCCTTGATTAGTGTCCATCCATTGCTTCTTGTCCTGCCCTCGGGTGCTTTGGAGAATAGCTTGACTCCCCCTTCTTTGTGGCAACCCCTGAGATATTGGAACGCTGCTATCATATCACCCTTGGTTCGTCTTTTCATTAAACTAGCCTTACCCAGCTCATGCAGCCATTCCTCATAAGTTTTAGCCAGTAATGCTATCCTATTATCTTCACTACTGGTTCAGTAGCAGGAGCACATGCGCAGAAGGTCCATGATTACTTCTCGGTGGGTGGACGGAGCCTCACGCCACCGCCAGTACTGGTTCGCCCAAACCGGTGTGAACCGGCAACATACCACTTCTGGTTTTAGCCTCCAGTCCCCTATATATGATAAGAGAGGCAGGAGCCTCTAGATAAGAGAGAGAAGAGCCCAAAGTCACGTAATGGTCAGAGGGAAAAAAAACCTAGACAAGACTTGCCCAAATATAGGTGTTCTTGACCATAATGAAGCCCAAATTTTTTTGTTGTTAAGAGAGACCTTTGCTAAGTGAGTTTTCCCCCATTTTGCAACTTTTCCTACCTCAGTTGTTAAGTGAATGGAGTTATGTTAAATAAGACGTTATTTTAAGGTGGTGTTACAACAGGCGCTAGGGATGGTAAACAAAGCAACTCAAACTGTATATTATAACCTTTTAAATGGAATAACAAAAGTATACGAATGGCAAAGAAAAAGAATAACTATGTGAATGTATACCTATAATTGTATGTAAGAGGATAAATGATAGTAAGAATCTAAAGCACAATATAGGTAAACAATATTTTGTTATAAATAGCTAAGTATAAATAAATATAGAATTGTACATAAAAATGGATAATGAATAAGGAGACCATGAGTGCAAGATAGAAATGTATAGAAGGGAAAACACTAACTACTAAGATGATAAAAATCCAGCGAGCTTTGAATTAGGCAATGCTTGAAAAGGCGCCGACAGATAAAACATATTTGTATATGGAATTGAACAGACACCGATTCAAAGCCGGATGAATCATCCCGAGGAAATAATTTCATCAGGGCCATCAGTATGTTTTTTTTAAAAAAATCCTTTTCCAAACACAATTGCACTTATCTCTGAAAGTGGGGGATAATTTTGAAAAGGCCTCTGATACTGGATGTTAATAACAGAGCAAGTTATTGTAGGGCGACTATTTTAAATATCTAAAGCTCAAGGTTTTTTTTTTTTGGAAGCTATATAGATAGATATGCATGTACTGTATTTGTATACCCCGTGTTGAGCATGCAAACTTTGGAGAGCCAATTTTGTGTGGTGTTTAAGACGCTAGCCTAGAAAACAGTAGACTGTGAATTCTAGTTCCATTTAGTAAGTAATAAAGGTGGGTTGAAAATCTCATTTTAATTAATATGCATGAATATATAGGTGTAATTGAGACATCTGTTCCTTAAAAAACATCCAGTTTTTTTCCCCAAAAAAAGATCTTCCATTTAAGTAAGGATATGAAACTGGTTACAAGGGGCCATTATCAGGCAAATGTTGACCTGAAGAATGTAGTTGAGTCACAAACTGGGAACCAGGAATCAATCTAGAAGGTCCCATTAAACAACTATCCCTGAAAATCTTCTTTTTCAGTTATGCTTAATCAGCCTCCGGAGGGAGAAAAACAGCCCAACGGGCAACCCGGAGGTCCGTTCCCAAACTTCTGGTTTGCACATTGGGCCATTTTTTTCACCCTCCCCAGGCTCCTAGAAAGCCTCTGGAGCCTGGGGAGAGCAAAAAACGGACCTACCAGACCCACCGGAAGTCAGAAAACGGGCCATTTCTGGCCTCCAGAGGGCCTCCAGCAGGGCATGGGAGGCCATTTTTGCCCTCCCCATGCTCCAAGAAAGCCATGCATGCATGCGCAGGGGACACAGCATGGGGGGGGGGTGTTACATTATGGGGTTGGGCATACGAGTGCATGCAATAGCACGCATGTGTATGCTTTTGGCACCCAAGACGAAAAGGGTTCCCAAGGTCCCTTCCAACTCTATTATTCTACAATTCTGTTTGCACGTATACCTTTAACACCAGTGGTGGGATTCAATGTTTTTTTACTACCTGTTCTGTGGGCTTGGCATGGCTTGGTTGGCATGGCTTAGTAGGCATGGCAGCAGAAGGATACTGCAAAATCCCCATTTCCACTCCACTCCAGGGCAAGGATATGGTACAATCTCCATTTCCATCCCACTCCAGGGCAAGGACACTGTAAAATCCCCATTCCCTCCTATTCTGACCTCCCTCGTTCCACACCAAAGCACACTCCGAGCCACAGATAAGTTACGGCATTTAATTAACAGACAGACAGGTCCTTGGCAGCAAACTGACACAAACAAGCTTGGGCAGCAATAAACTCTGATAAGGCTTGGCAGCAATCCAGCCTGCCAAGCTCATAACAATGTTCTCCGACATTCGATCCTGTGTTGACTTCTGCAAAGAGGGCCGTGTGCACAAGTAGTCTTTTTATAGTCTGGAGAGGAGCCTAATGACCACCAGCTGAGTGCAATTACCTCCTGTAACTGCACAACTGTTCCTGATGCCTATTAACTCTTCGATGCCGTGCATCCAGGAACAACTCACTACTGGCGTCCGGCTCACTCTCCCTTGTCTCCTCCCCACTGGTCCAAGGCTCAGGTGTCTCCTGGTGGCCCACCAGTCTCTCTATGCCCTGCTCAGAGTCGGAGCCCTGTCCAGGGTCCTCCACATCCTCCAGAGCCGACTCAGAGGGCCCCTTGCTGTCGGAGACTGGTGGCAGCTCCAACAGCTCCTGCTGGGCCACAACACCCTCCCCACCCCAGCTTTGTTCTCCTGTGCAGCTGGGATGCCGATCAGCTGGGACTCGGGAGGCAGCAAACAGATGGGGGCAGTTCTCCGAACTACTCAACACTTCTGCTACCAGTTTGCCAGAACCAGTCAGAACTGGCTGAATACCACCTCTTTTTAACACTATTACACAACAGCATCTGTCTCTCTGAGGTCCTTGGAAAGGACTCAATAGGTGGATTGAAATGCCAGATCCATCAGAGGGACAATGTGCCCTACAATAATTACAATGATAATGCAAGATGGGTTGACCATTGAGCTCAATTCAGGAGCACTTTTATCTTTTTTTTAATGTCAACCTGTTAATAATATTTGATGATGACATTATTTGTATGAGAGGATACCTGGGCATAATTAATCTTTGGTCCACTTGAAAAATTGTTTAGAAAGGAAAGGCAACATTGGGGCGGGATGGGTGTGTGTGTGTGTGTGTGTGTGTGTGTGTGTGTGTGTCACATTATATTATTGATAAAGTAAGAAAGGAGCCAATTGCCCTCCCTGAAAATAAGATTTCTTTGCCTGTACCTGTCTCATTTATTTTCTGTTATAATACCCCTCATTATATTATAATTTAGCCACTAGCAAGCTTTTCAAATTGGTGTAGGGGTATTTTAAAAAAATAACCCAACAATGAAACGTATAACGTAAGGCAATCACTGGCAGTCATTCTAAACAAGCAATTTATCCTCTAGACAGGAGAAATCAGGAGTTTGAAAAAACTGCATTGAAATGGAAGGGGGGGGGAATCACACAAACTCAGAACAAAACACACACAATGCGAATCAAAAAGAAATAATTGGACCGGCTGTTAAAATTGCATGTTTTCTTTACTTTTGTCAGTGTACGATAAGTGGCAGGTATTTATTTGAAACTTTAATCATAAGGGATTGTCAAGAGAAACCAGGAAGAAAAATACAGCTTTGATGACTGTTTATAATTGTGACAGGGTAGACGTGTGTAGAAGGGTACTCTCTCGATGTGAGGGGGGGTTTCCCCCCTTTAAAAGCCAACAGGATAAAAGCAATAACAACAGTGGAAATAGAGAAAGAGACAAGAGATTACTTTTATTGGATTGAAGGTGAAAAAGTGGCATTAGCCAGGATTCATGGAGATTGTAATACTGGAAAAAAAATTCTTTATGTGTTGGTAATGGTGCTCCATGCCTTACTTCAGGTAACTGGCCAAAATGGCTCCCTGTTGACTACATTTTGATGAAATGCATTGGCGAAAAAATGCAGAGTCAGTAAGGCTATACTTCCCTCATTTCCCTTGGAAGGAGATCTATTATATGATAATTTAGTTAATACAGTTCCACATCAGAGTTTTGAGGAAAGCTGAAATTATGTGATGGGATTTTCTCTATTAAGTTCAAGCATTCTCAGGAATGGGTACAATCCACAGAGAAACCATTAACAGACTAGATAGGGTTTAAATCTATTTAAACAGAGTCAGTTCTGGGCTTGAACTTAACGTTCCCCTAAAACTGATCTAAAGGGATGGCTCAGCGACTAAGACACTGAGCTTGTCTATCAGAAAGGTCAGCAGTTCAGCGGTTCAAATCCCTAGCGCTGTGTAACGGAGTGAGCTCCCGTTACTTGTCCCAACTTCTGCGAACCTAGCAGTTTGAAAGCATGTTAAAAAAATGCAAGTAGAAAAATAGGGACCACCTTTGGTGGGAAGTCAACAGTGTTCCGTGAGCCTTCAGTGTTTAGTCATGCTGGCCACATGACCACGGAGAGATCTTTGGACAGCACTGGCTCTTTGACTTTCCAATGGAGATGAGCACCGCCCCCTAGAATTGGGAACGACTAGCACCTATGTGCGAGGAGAACCTTTACCTTAAAAGTGATCTAGGTTCTCATAGGACTGCAGTAATCTGGAGTGTTAGACTCTTGAATCATCATAACATGATAACGATGGTTTAAATTATCTATCTCTGCAGTACTTTATAGTTCTTTGGACTTCTGCAATCCAGATGAGATTTATTTTTAAAGTTAATGTAACATTAAAAATAAGTTCCCTGGTTTGGGCGGAATCACCCTGGCAGTTAGTAGAGAAAGGAGGAAGAATTTATGTTGACTGGGGAAATAATAGCAATAGCATTTAAGTTTCAAGTTCAAGTTTCAAGTTTATTAGGATTTGTATGCCGCCCACCCCCATAGGGACTCTGGGCGGCTCACAAACAGACAAGAAACATTTAAAATTTAAAAAAATAGAAATAAAAAATAAAAATACAGTATTAAAATTCACATCACCCATTCCATCTAAGCGGGGCTAGATATCAATCAACAGCCCCAGGCCTGCCGGAACAGCCAGGTCTTGACGGCTTTACGGAAGGCCGGGAGAGTGGTAAGGGTCCGGATCTCTGCAGGTAGATCGTTCCACAGGGCCGGTGCAGCAACAGAGAAGGCCCTCCCTCGGGGAGTTGCCAACCGGCATTGTCCGGTTGATGGCACCCGGAGGAGGCCCAACCTGTGCGATCTTGTTGGTCATTGGGAGGTAAGTGGCAGGAGGCGGTAACTCAGGTAGCCAGGTCCTAAACCATGGAGGGCTTAAAAAGTAACGACTAGCACCTTGAAGCGTATCCGGAGCCCAATAGGAAGCCAGTGCAGCTCGTGGAGGATAGGTGTAATATGGGTGTATCTAGATATACCCCATATCGCTCGCACGGCTGCGTTCTGGACCAGCTGTAGTCTTCGAACTTTAGACTTATATACCAGTTCACAGTACTTTACAGCCCCCTCTAAGTGGTTTACAGATTCAGCCTATTGCCCCCCACAATCTGGATCCTCATTTTACTGACCTTGGAAGGATGGAAGGCTGAATCAACCTTGAGCCTGGTGAGATTTGAACTGCCAAATTGCAGGCAGCCAGCAGTCAGCAGAAGTAGCCTGCAATACTACACTCTAACCACTGCGCCACCACAGCTTTTAAAATAGGAGGAGGAAGGAGAATAGGAAAGTTTGCCTCTTGAGTTCCTTATAACAAACAAACAAATAATGATGTCAGTGAAGAGCTGTGGATCCACTCCTTGGAGCAGTTGCTTGCAGCTGGAATTTTCAGATCTCTGAAAACAGCAGAACTATGAAAATGCAAAGGATTGAGGGGGAAAAAGCAGGCTCCTGTGCCTTACCTGTTGAATTTTTAATGGAACTATTATTGGAACTGGTGTTTAGCCCCATTGAGATTTGTTTAGCCCTTTGTTTGCTGCTGATTTACTCCTTTTCCTCCTGTTTGAAATACAGGGGGAAAACAAAGCATTACGCCAACCATATCATTGAAGTGTCCAGAAAAAAAAAAGCATGCCTTTCCCCCCTGCCTTTGGCCTATTGCAAAGGATCTGAAACTGTTGTGTTAAATATAACACTCAGCTGGGTTTCCCTTGTACGGTCTTTTCCAATATTCAGAATAACATCTCTCTCTTTCACAACAGATGAATGCCCTCAGAGTGGTTAAAAGCAGCATTTTGTACAAGGCAAGATGTTAACCCTCCAAGCCTTGGCAATTACATTTTGCTGGTACCTGGATTTCCCTTTGGTGTTCCATCAGGGAACAATGGTTTTTTTCCCCTCATTTCTGCCCCCAAACTATTATTCACGCTTAATAAATGCTATCAAACAGCTGTTGTTGCCTGGACATTTTTAGAAATGTTTGAAAACCTTTAGGGTTAGTGTTTGTGTGTGTGTGTGTGTGTAGTGTACTGTTTGTGTGTTGAAAATGAGATTTAATTGCAGCAAACACTTGTTTCGACAGTAATTACCTAACCTAATTAGCATGGCAGATACCTTTTCCCCTCCTTAAATTGGTCAAGATAAGAATCTATCAGTCTTCCCATAGGGGGTGAGGTGGGACATCCATAAACATGTAACTGTCTAACAGAATAACAGAAATGGAAGGCACCTTGGAGGTCTTGACCAAGCCAAAAGTGACAGTGTTCTGATATATCAGGGTTTCCACAAAGAAGAGGCAGTCAAGCTATTCTCCAAGCACCTGAGGGCAGGACAAGAAGCAATGGGTGGAAACTAACCAAGGAGAGAAGCAACCTAGAACTAAGAAGAAATTTCCTGACGGTTAGGACAATTCATCAAGGAAGAACTTGCCTCCAGAAGTTGTTTGTGCTCCATCACTGGAGGTTTATAAGAAGATATTATTAGTTATTTGCCTGAAATAGTATAGAGCAGTGTTGGCGAACCTTTTTAGCACCGAATGCCCAAACGGGAGTGCGCGTGCATGCATGGGAATGCCGTAAACCGGAAGAGCAGTTCCCTGGTGAGCATGAGTACACTGGGAAACTGAGCTTTCGGTTTCCAGCATGCACATGCTTACACAAAGACGAGCTGGCTGGTGCACATGTATGAGCCGGAACCTGGAAGAGCAACAGGCGATGGATGGCATGCCCAGAGAGATGGCTGTGCATGCCACTTCCAGCAGGCATGCCATAGGTTCGCCATCACGGGTATAGAGTCTCTTGCTTGAGCAGAGGGTTGGACTAGAAGATCTAGAAAAACTGCAGTGGCACAGTGGTTAGAGGGCAGTACTGCAGGCTACTTCTGTTGATCGCTGGCTGCTAGCAGTTTGGCAAATCGAATCTCACCAGGCTCAAGGTTGACTCAGCTTTCCATCCTTCCAAGGTGGGTAAAATGAGGACCCAGATTGTTGGGGGCAATAGGCTGATTCTGTAAACCGCGTAGAGAGGGCTGTAAAGCACTATGAAGCAGTTTATAAGCACTATTGCTAGAATTCTATTCCATCCGATACGATTCAATTCAATTGGATTCGATTGCTATCTCTAAGGTTCCCTTGCAACTCTGTTATTCTGTTCAAAGTTTTAGGATTCTGTTTAACCTATCATCAACTCAGAAAACTTAATTATTATTATCGTAAATCATTTTCTGCCAGATTGTGGTTTTGGTGAAAGGAGCAAGTAACTCTGCTCACACGCAGGTATGAAATGGAAGAGTGGTTCCTAATTGTGAACATAAGAATGGGGACAATATTTGATGATGCCAAACATTGTGAGACTAAATAGAAAGCTTAGTGAACGTTCGGAGAACTGTTCAAAAGATAAAGATGAGAGATGTCCTTTGGTTGTTTAATGTATTTACATATAAATCCATATGGAATGCTTGTGGATGTATTAAACATTAGAACATAAATGCACACTCACTTTTGCATGCAGATGATGGCACGACGTTGCGTGAGAATCTGAACAATCACATAAAATGTTCGTTTGCATAATGCAACAAGGAATACGGATCTGAAAAGGAATGTATCAAAGGCTGAAGCAGTTGTACGTTACAGGAAAAATGAAAAGAACAATTTCAAGTTGTATTTTATCTTGGAAAAATGAGAAGTGAGTAGATATGTTTGTGTAGAAATTAGACGTTGCTCAGAGTACAGAAATGGGGGGGGAAATTTTATGATGTGCAAATGCCAGTGAAAAAGTAACATGTAGTAACATGGCCTTTTGTGAGGAAGAAATACTTGTGAAAAATGGGCTATGAATAAGAGCTCCTGCCCAGTATTGTGTGTGTGTGTGTGTGTGTGTGTGTGTGTGTGTGTGTGTGTGTGTGTGTGTGAGAGAGAGAGAGAGAGAGAGAGAGAGAGAGAGAGAGAGAGAGAGAGAGAGAGAGAGAGAGAGAGAGAGAGAGAGAGAAAGAATGTTGAACACAGGGGAAAGATTATTTTCTATATGGTTAAACCTGAAGAGCGATGGCAAAGAATGAAAAGATGCCAAGATGCCAAATGAATGGTGGCTTGAATACAAAAATGAATTATCAGTATGAAAGAAGTGTGTTGAAATGGTTTAGAGAGAATAAATGAAGACTGAATCACGAAATGAACCTATGAAGGAAGAATAAGCCGAGGGGAAGGAGAAGTCCAAGAAATTCATAGCTGGATGAAGCTGGACAAAAGATTTATTCTGTTTTCTTCACCTCTTCAGGAGTTCTTAATACTTGATGGAATTCTGTATAAGAAAGAAAGGGAAGCAGAAAAACTAGCATTGTATAGGTAGTCCTCAACTTACAATCACAATTGAGAGCAGAATTTCAGAATAACAGAATTAGAAGGGACCCTGGAGATCTTCTAATCCAATCTCCTGCTCAAGCAGGAAACTTATACCATTTCAAACAAATGGTTGTCCCATCTCTTCTTAAAAACCTCCAGTGTTGGAGCACCCACAACTTCTGAAGGCAACCCTTTCCACTGATTAATTGTTCTGTCAGGAAATTCCTCCTTAGTTCTAGGTTACTTCTCTCCTTGATTAGTTTCCATCCATTGCTTCTTGTTCTGTCTTCAGGTGCTTTGGAGAATAGATTGCTCCCCTCTTCTTTTTGGTAGCCCCTCAAATATTGGAATACTGCTACCGTGGCATCCCTAGTTCTTCTTTTAATCAGACTAGATCGGCGGTGTCAAATTCAAGGACCGCAGAACAGATCCGGCCCATCGGGTGCTTAAATCCGGCCCATGGGGCTGACCTGGAAATATCAAAGGACCGGCCCATGGTGCCTCTGACAGCCAAAACGGGCTACCCACAGCCTGTTTTTGACTTCTCCGACCTTCAGCAGCACACTGCCATCCAAAAACAGGCCATATGTAGGCACAGGTGGGTTCCTACCAGTTCGCACCTATTCGGTAGAACGGGTTCATCAAATCTACCGAACCGGTTAGGAGAGGTTCAACCAGTGGACCCGGAAAGCAGGCCACACCTACAGAAGAGGTTCCAAAAAATTTTGAAACCCACCACTGGTCCTTGGATATGATTATTCTACACTATCATGTTCATATTTATAAAACTCAGTGCCTCTGTGAAAGGTAAGGATGACTACTGCGTTTGTGGTGCAATCAGAACATTGCGTGTGTTGAAGTTGTTTTAACGCAAACCAAAGATGCCTTTTAAAAAACAAGTTTACATCATATTCTTATGCATGCCAGTGCTGTGTGTGAGGTAATTTAAGGTGGTTCTGATAAGTGTCGTTGGCATCTTCATATCCGGTCACATGGGTGGCAAGCCACTCCCATCCGGTCACATGGGCGGCAAACCACTCCCATCCGGTCACATGGGTGGCAAGCCACTCCCACAAAGGAGGTCACACCCACAGAGTAGGTTCGAACAATTTTTGAAACCCACCACTGTATGTAGGCCACATTTTTGGCGAACAGAGTGCTGCAGAAGGCCGAAAATGGACTGTGTTGGGGCCTTGGGAGACCTCAGCAAGGCCCATTTTTGGCCGGCAGAGTGCTGCTAGAGGCCAGGGAGGCCAAAAACAGGCACGTTTTCATTTGGCAGAGTGCTGCAGGAGGCCAATCCCCATAAAGTTTTCTTCTGTCCCAGAAAAAACGATCAAAATTGTGGTTGTCACAAAGAAGAGGAGTCAACCAATTCTCCAAGCACCTGAGGGCAGGACAAGAAGCAATGGGTGGAAACTAATCAAGGAGAGAAGCAGCCTAGAACTAAGGAGAAATTTCCTGGCAGTTAGAACAATTAATCAGTGGAACAACTTCCCTTCAGAAGTTGCAAATGCCCCAACACTGGAAATTTTTAAGAAGATGTTGGATAACCATTTGCCTGAAATGTTAGTAGGGTAGTAGGGATTGGACTAGAAGACCTCCAAGGTCCCATCAAACTTGGCCATTCTATTCTAAATCCAGTCTGACATCTGGCTTACTGTTGGACAAACTGTTATAAATGGATCAGGAGTAAAAGAGAGAGAAAGAAAGAGAAGGAGGGAAAGATCATTGGTTCTTCAAGATCATGACTGTGCCTTGTGAAGAGAAATCTGCACCCTTGACATTGCTAAGTTGTATCCATGGAATTCCCCTCTTTTTTTTAATTAAAAGATTTAAAATGCCACAAATCTCATGAGTTCTTGCAGTTCTTGCATTAAATTGCATCTGATTTTAGGTGGGAATTTAAAAATCGTAGGGATTTTAACATGTCTCTACATAAGTACATAATTTTTGGGGGAGCAGTGCCGTAGTACAAGATTTCAGAATGCAGCAATTCAAGTTGTCTTCAAAAGTTAGACAACTCTGTTATACATTCAAAAGACACAGTACAACTTGTCTGGTTGCAGTCCTCATTCCTTCCTATTTTTACTCATGATCAGAAAAGCTGTTGTATCTATTCTGTCAGTCAGATCAGCACAATCTCTATTTTTTTGCCAACCTGATAGGGAGATAGAAGCCAACATGCATTTTTGGAACTGAATTCTGCTGACAATACAATAATGCAGGGCAGATGGGCTGACTAAAACTGTTTAGTTGGTACTTGGAAATTGTCAAGGGTTATCATCAAGTTTCATGTAATTTGTAGCTGTATTTGTATAAGATACAACTAGGCAGTGGTGGGATTCAAAAAAATTACTACCGGTTCTGTGGGCATGGTATGGCTTGGTAGGCGTGGCAGGGGAAGGTTACTGCAAAATCCCCGATCAGCTGGGACTCAGGAGGCAGAGAATAGATGGGGGCGGGGCCAGCCAGAGGTGGTATTTGCCGGTCCTCCAAACTACTCAAAATTTCCACTACCGGTTCTCCAGAACTGGTCATAACCTGCTGAATACCACCTCTACAACTAGGTTAGTTGAAGATTTATACATTGCAGATAACATGCTAAGTTTGGTTGACACTAGCCTTAGTTTATGCATTTATTGTATTTTTCGGATTATAAGACGCACCAGAGTATAAGATGCACCAAGATTTTGAAGAGGCAAATTTAAAAAAAAGCATTTGCACTCTGCAAACCTCCCAAAAACAGTCAATTTTTTGCATTTTTCCCCCAATAAAGGGCATGAATAGCATTTAGGGGGCTTATAGAGTGCTCACCCTGGGAGCTGGGGGAGGGGCAAAATTGAGCAAAAATGGCCCGTTTTTTGCTCTTTTCTGCCTTCTCTAGCCCTCAAGAGCACTCTGAAAGCCTCCTAAAGGCTATGCATGGTCATTTTGGTGAAGTGGGCGGGGTTTCGGGAGGCAAAAATGCTGTATTCAGTGTATAAGATGCACCCACCCTCTTTTTTGAGGGGAAAAAGGTGTGTCTCATACTCAAAAAAATACGGTAACTTATTTATGGATCAATGTTTCTTGGTTGATTTATGATTCAATCAGAATAGAGCTGGAACAGACCTTTGAAGTTTTCTGGTCCAACCCCCTGCTCAAGCAGGAGACCCTATACCCGTGTTGGCGAACCTATGGCACGCATGCCAGTTGTAACATGCAGAGTCCTCTCTGCTGGCAGGCGCGCCATTGCCCCAGGTCAGACCTCTGTGGCATTTCTTTCGTGAGCTTCTGTTTCCCTGCAAACGACAAAACAGAAGCTCATGAAAGAAAAAGATCTTGCTGTGCTGCTGGTGTTGGGATGCCCATCTCCCAGCTGGTCTTTGGGTCTCTGCTGGGCATGCACGCATGCCCACATTCGCTCGTGCACTTGTACCTTTCAGTTTGGGTAAGCGTGCGCAGAGTTTGGGCACTCGGTGTCTACAAGGTTCGCCATGACTGCCCTACACAATTTGAGACAAGTGGCTGTCAAGTCTATTCTTAAAAACATCTAGTGATGACGCACCCACAACTTCTGAAGGCAACTTCTGTTCCACTGGTTAATTGTCCTCACTGTTAGGAAGTTTCTCCTTAGTTCCAGGTTGCCTCTCTCCTCTTGATTACTTTCCATCCATTGTGTCTTGTCTTGCTCTCTGGTGCTATGGAAAATAAGTTGACTCCTTCTTCTTTTGTGGCAGCCCCCCAAATACTGAAATACTGCTATCATATCACCCCTAGTCCTTCTTTTCTCTAGACTAGCCAAACCCAAAACACACAACCATTCTTCATATGTTTTAGTCTCGGGACCTTTAATCATCCTAGTTGTGTCAGGCCTGCAGCCATCTTTTCTTTGGGTCTTTGGCCTGCCGCACTTTCTATTATCCTGCTGTGCATTTTCTATTGTGGGAAAATGGGAGGAGGGAATTGTATGAAGTTAGATGCTATGTAGCCATAACAAAGTTCTTTCTAGAAAGCCAAGGTCATCCTTTATCTCTGCACCTCTGCACCTGACCAGAATTGGATGGGTGGAACTGCCAGCATGAAAGTGGGAGATGGGACCATGTGATGGTCTTGTGGGTGTGGGGGCAAGATCGTGAACTATCAACTAGATGGGGAAAACCAAGAAGCTTTCAGATTCGGGTTTTCCCAGACGTGCCAACATGGCTCTCTTAATAAATCGAAATTTGAGCAATACTTTGCCTTGGACTCTGATTTATTTTTGGATGCTATTTGGAACCCTGACAAATTACTCTTCTCTGCACTTTTTCCAAAGTCTCAACGTCTTTCCTGTAATGTGGTGATACGTGTAATTCCATGTATTGCACAAGCAAGAACACTCAGTAACCAGACAACAGAACATATTTAGTGTTGATTTGCTTGAGACTTCAGAATCCTTGCTCGCTGACCTATTGTCAGCTGTCTTTCTTGACTGTTAAAATAAATCAGCACCACACAGCAACGGTGGAACTAAGAGTAATTTGGAAGATTGAAGATTGGAACAAGCTGACATCTATGATAGAGAGATATTTTTGAGCAAGCGGGGAAATAATTGAAGGAAAGTCATATTGGTGAGCGAAAGAGAACAAGAGAGCGAGCATGATTTAATAAAAATGTAATTTGAAGTATTTTAGAATGTAATAAGAAATGGGATGAGTTTGTTTTAAAAGGGTCATGGAAGCATAGTAAATTGCCACTCCAGTATGGTAGAGGCTATTATAACTCTTCTTCTAAGTGGTGGGCTTTTTCTACCAAGTATATTTGTATCTCAGAAAGTACAATTTATTAGGAAGCTACCAGCAATCTGACCAGGTGTTGCTATAATTGTACATTGGAAGTGCTGGCAATAATTTTCCCATCATGGCTTGAGCTAAATTAAGACGTCAAGGGAGCTACTTCTTAAAACAAAATCCTACGCCCAATATGTGTGGAAAGGTTGAGCAAAGTGTCACAGTAGCCTTGTCAAATTCTGTTTGGACTGCATAGTACCCGTTGTTTGATCCACAAGAAAGAAAGCGTGGGGAAAGTATTCCTTTGGGAAGTTCTATGTTCTTACTTAATGCTACTTCTTGTCTCTTCTGGTAGATCTCTGAAACTCTTTGTTCAGTCCCTTTCTGATATTTTTTGTGCTTTTTGTCTTTGGCATCTTCTCTCTTGGCAATCTTCACAGTTTGGTTCCACATCCAAGTTTTCCTTTCCTTTCCTCCCTTTCCCCTTCTCCATCCCCTTCCCCTTCCTTACAGTACCTTGCTTTGCTTTATGTCTCCCTCCTTGCTTCTTTCCTTCCTTCCTTCTTCCTTCCTTCCTTCCTTCCTTCCTTCCTTCTTCCTTCCTTCCCACTTACTTGCTTACTTCCCTTTCCTTACTGTAGCTTGCCTTTTGTCTCCTTCCTTCCTTCCTTCCTTCCTTCCTTCCTTCCTTCCTTCCTTCCTTGTTTATTACTTACTTGCTTACTTACTCTTTCGTTCCTTTTCCTCCCTTCCCCTTTCCTTATTGTAGCTTGCTTTTTGTCTCCGTCCCTTCCTTCCTTCCTTCCTTCCTTCCTTCCTTGTTTCTTACTTACTTGCTTACTTACACTTTCCTCCTTCCCTTTCCTCCCCTTCCCCTTTCCTTACTGTAGCTTGCCTTTTGTCTCCTTCCTTCCTTCCTTCCTTCCTTCCTTCCTTCCTTCCTTCCTTCCTTCCTTCCTTGTTTATTACTTACTTGCTTACTTACTCTTTCGTTCCCTTTCCTCCCCTTCCCCTTTCCTTATTGTAGCTTGCTTTTTGTCTCCCTCCCTCCCTTCCTTTCTTGTTTCTTACTTACTTGCTTACTTACTCTTTCCTTCCCTTTCCTTTCCTCCCCTTCCCCTTTCCTTACTGTAGCTTGCCTTTTGTCTCCTTCCTTCCTTCCTTCCTTCCTTCCTTCCTTCCTTCCTTCCTTCCTTCCTTCCTTCCTTCCTTCCTTCCTTGTTACTTACTTGCTTCCTTACTTCTCCTTTCCTTTCCCCAGCCTCTTTTCACCTTCATCCTTATGTAGTTCTTTAAGTTTCTTCCATAATTCCTCTGACTCCCTGTCAATGGAGTTCAGGGCTTCAAAGCAGTTCCTGATGTGAGAGGTGTTTGGTGCTCTCTGAGCTTGGTTGTTTTTGGTTTACCAAGAATGGATGGTCAAAGAGCTCCAAGGACCCCTCATTTTATCCCTGAGGATAAAAAAGAACCCACCACTGCTTCCAGCTCTGTTAATCCAAACACTGCAGTAAGAAAAAAAAAACATAGTCTACTCTTCCTCCCTCTCTTTCTTCCTTCTTCGCCCTTTCTCTCTCCCTCTCCCTGCCTCATTTAGGGCCTGTTCTTAAATGACTAAGGTTAAAAGTGCCTATTCATTCAATACCTTTCCACAATGGCATGGACAATCACTCTATCAAGAAGCAATGTGCTCCTCAGAGATCATCTCATATACAAGACACCTCCTACTATTCCATATGATTTTTGTTCCTTCTGTTTAATCCAGATGATTCCGACTTTCAAATACGTCTCTGAGTTATAGTTCTGCTCCATCAATTTTTTTACTTCCTCAGATCGGGTAGATCATTGCATGGAGTCAAGCAGAGGTGGTATTCAGCAGGTTCTGACCAGTTCTGGAGAACCAGTAGCGGAAATTTTGAGTAGTTTGGAGAACTGGCAAATACCACTTCTGACTGGCCACACCCCCATCTACTCTCTGCCTCCCGAGTCCCAGCTCATTGGGAGGAAATGGGGATTTTACAGTAACTTTCCCCTGGAGTGGAGAGGCAATGGGGATTTTATATTATCTTTCCCCTGGAGTGGGGACAGAATGGAGTTTTTGCAGTATCTTTCCCTGCCACGCCCGACAAGCCACACTCACCATGCCATGCCCACCAAGCCACACCCATAGAACCAGTAGCAAAAAAAAAAATTGAATCCCATCCCTCCAATCAAGTGCCAGTTTTGGAAACAGTTTAATTCTGTTTTTTTCCTCCCTTGGGAAGTTCAGAGTTAAGGCTGCTTAGTAATTTCTCAGCAGAACCAAATGTGAAACATATATGTCTCCATTTGATAAGATGACTTATCCAAGTGAGCTTTGTTGATAACACAACAAATTAACTCTCCCATTAATTAAATTTAGGCTCGGTTCCAGAACAACATGGATTATTCCAAACAGTTGACTTCATTGCCACTTCTGGTTAACCCACTGCAATAAGTCACCATTTCATTAACAATAGTTTGTCAATCAACTACAGTGAGCTCAATCCATATATTGTGTTAAGCTGCATTGTATTAACTACAAGGGCTCTACTTAACAAACAGCACAAACAACAGAAATGTTAATATAAAGCCACTTCAACTTTACTTTGGCTACATTTGACGCACGCAACACAAAACTGGGTAAGGGGGCGGTTATATATTCTTGTTATAAAATGTTGCAGAGAAGTTACCGTTTTCACACTGCAATACTTTAGTTCTCATTAATACCCAAGGCACTATAAAAGAACAAAATGTCAGGGTTTTTTTTTTCTTCTCATGCAAAAAAAGGATAAAATCATTCTTTATAAAACCCTGAAAGTCAAGATGCTGTTTTTTTTTCCTGGGGTATTGAAACAACTGTAAAACAGAAAAGAAAAACTATAAGCTATAAAAACTATAAAACTTTTTTTTTAAAGTTAGGAAAGTGTTGTGGCCCAGCAGGAGCCGTGGAGCTGCTACCAGACTCTGACAGCCAGGGGCCCTATGAGTTGGCTCTGGAGGATGTGGAGGACCCTGTACAGGGTTCCAACTCCGAGCAGGGCACAGAGAGGCTGGTTGGCCACCAGGAGGCGCCTGAGCCTTGGACCAGTGGGGAGGAGACAAGGGAGAGTGATCCGGATGCCAGTAGTGAGTTGTTCCTGGATACCTGGCACCGAAGAGCTAATAGGCATCAGGAACAGTTGTGCAAGTACAGGAGGTAATTGCACTCAGCTGGTGGTCATTAGGCTCCTCTCCAGACTATAAAAAGACTGCTTGTGCACACGCCCCTCTTGCAGAAGTCAACGCATTGACTAAAGTTGGAGAACTTTGTAACTAGCTTGGTAGGCTGGATTGCTGCCAAGGCTTGTCTGAGTTGTTGCCAAGATCCTTATCTGTTTGTTATGCTTGGCTTTCAGCCACCAAGGTTTTGGATTCTTGCTAATAAAGTATATTCCAGTTAAGCTTGTCTCGGCATTCGTTACTGGACGGAGGAGGGGGGTCAGAACAGGAAAGCAACGTATCGTCATTGTTCCTTAAATACTCCTGTTTTGAACTATTTTATGCCATTCTATTCTATCAGGCTAAATAAAATACTGCAACTCGTTATCTGACTTAAACTTTAAAAATATAAGCCACTGGGTTATCAAATGATGCTAGGGGGTGAAATCAACTTACCTTCGCTAACGGCTTGCAAATGTGAGCGTGCAATGCTCAATTCATTCTCACGTGCCACAAAAACAGGATGTGAAGATGTCACATCCTGGGGGTGGGTGGCCAGGGCCCCCGGCCACTGCCGCTACCAGTTCACCCAAACTTGATAGAACTGGCTGAATTGTACCACTGTATCCATGTACCCTTGGTGAGAAATTTGCAGAATAAAACTAAACCATTCTAAGGTTGATCGGAGCTTGTTTTCTTTGGGGATAGAATTTTACAAGTACGAATATGTATATTTCAATTTGAACCAATGCACTCTGATGAATCCAATGCAATGATGTTACATTAATATGTATTAGAGTTATATATAGAATACTTATTTATCTGTATGAACCAACACATTTTAAAATGCAATTTAGCAGAATAACAGAGTTGGGAGGGATTAAATATATGACTTCTTCAATTTCTTATATTTTAAAAATTGGCCACATATCTTTATCTTATGTGTGCCATATTATTATGTTCTTTGTATGCATCTTTTCTGCTGCTAACCATGTTTTTCATACCATACACGAATGTATGTATGTATGTATATTAGGGATTTTCAGAGTATTGACCCAAAAAGTAATAAAGTAGTGGTGGTGGTGGTGGTAGTGGGGTGGTGGTGTGGGGGGGGGTGATGATAATAATATATATAATAATAATAATAATAATAATAATAATAATAATAATAATAATGGACTGGCTGATTATTTAAAAGAAAGTCAGAACATCTATTAATCAAAGGTAAAGAACAAAAATCTACTGAAGGCCCAACAGACGAAACAAGAATACAGAAAAGATTGATAAATCAGAGAATGGAGAGTTGGCAGAACAAAGCACTGCATGGCAATTTCTGGAAAAAATAAAAGATAAAGTGGACAGTGAACAACTTGTTATTGTTAACACAGGTACATAAGAAAGAAACAGAGTCACTAATCCTGGCTGCGCAAGGAACAAGCTATCCGCACAATGCCATTAAGGCCAAAATCGAAAATCCTCTGATGATGCCAAATGCAGACTTTGCAAAGAAGCTGATGAAACTGTTGACACATACTCAGCTGCTGTAAACAAACGTGCGACTGATTATAAATTGCGGCACATTCAGTAGCACAAACATGATCCTTGGAATTGTGCAAAATTATAATATTAAACAGCAACAAACTGGTGGGAACATCAGCCTGAAAAAGTCACCGAAAATCAGATGGTCAAGATCTTGTGGAATTTCCGTATACAAACCGACAAAATACTGGCGCATAATACACCAGACATCACACTGGTTGAGAAAAATAAGGTCACAATCATAGACATTGCAATACCAAGTGATAGCAGGGTCGCCGAGAAGGAACATGAAAAAAATCGCAAGATACCAGGACTTAAAAATCAAAATTCAACGACTATGGCACAAACCAGCAGTGATAATTCCAGTGGTAATTGGCACATTGGGTGCTATTCCAAAAGCACTGGAATTACATTTAAAACAGTTAAAAATTGACAAATCACCATCAGTCAAATGCAAAAAGCCGCACTGCTTGGATCTGCACGCATATTACGAAAATACGTTCTGACGTCCTAGGCCCCTGGGTGGGGCCCGACTAGTAACCAATGCCAAATCCAGCGAAAGAACTGGCCACTGTGATACAACTTGTATAATAATAATACAGCAGCTTGGGATAGTGGATGCTACAATACCAGAGATAGCAGGAAGAGAAGCGAAATAGCAATAGTAATAATATTTAGCATTATATACTGTTCTTAGCGCTTTACAGAAGCCTTGTGGCGCAGTGGTTATAATGCAGTATTGGAGGCTAACTCACGCTCACTGCCAGGATTTCGATTCTCATTGACTCAGGTTGACTCACCTTCCATCCTTCGGAGGTCAGTATATTTGAGGACCAGATTGTTGGGAGCAATAGGCTGACTCTGAAAACGCTAGAGAGGGCTATAAAGCACTATGAAGTACTTGCGGCTGTGACCAGGGGGGCATTTGCCCAGGTTCGCTGGTGCGCCAGTTGCGGCCCTACCTGAACCGGGAGGCTCTCACAACAGTCACTCGAGCCCTTGTGATCTCTAGGCTGGAATACTGCAATGTGCTCTACATGGGGCTGCCCTGAAGAGCATCCGGCGACTTCAGCTAGTCCAGACAGAGGCCGCCCGCGATAGTGATCATGGGCGCACCCGGTTCGCCCATATAACACCAATCATCCGTGAGCTGCGCTGGCTACCTGTTGATCGTCGGGTGCACTTCAAGGTCTTACTTACCACCTATAAAGCGCTCCATGGTAGTGGATCTGACTATTTGAGAGACCGCCTCCTGCCAATCACCTCCCTGCGTCCCATCAGATCGCACAGAGTAGGCCTCCTCCGAATTCCATCCGCCAGTCAGTGCCGACTGGCGACTACGCGGAGGAGAGCCTTCTCGGTTGCTGCTCCGACATTATGGAACAACCTCCCCGTGGAGATCCGTACCCTCACCACAGTCCAGGCCTTCCGCACAGCCCTTAAGAACTGGCTATCCCGTCAGGCCTGGGGATAGGATTACTCTCACCCCGCCCGAATGTTGAGTGAATGTTGTGTTTTTATGATCAATTTTCTTTTAATCACGATTCCTTTCTTTTTAAGTCTTGTCTTGCACTCCCTTCCCTTCACTGTTGTAAGCCGCCCTGAGTCCCCTCAGGGAAAAGGGCGGCATATAAATTTCCAAGAAAAAAAAAAAAAAAAAAAAAGTGGTATATAATTCTAATTGCTACTGCCATTGCTTCAGTCTCTCTAAACTGTCTACAGAAGTCAACCTTGAGCTGATCAGAATCGGAACTTCTGGTATTGGGAATGCAGAGTTAGACTGCAATACTGCATTATAACCACTATGCTATCATGGCTCTTAAAGAACTGTAGAAAATCAATAACACAATAATACAATAGCAGAGTTGGGAGGGACCTTGGAGATCTTCTAGTCCAACCCCCTGCCTAGGCAGGAAACCCTATACCATTTCATACAAATGGCTATCCAACATCTTCTTAAAGACTTCCAGTGTTAGAGCATTCACAAGTTCTGGAGGCAAGCTGTTCCACTGATTGATAGGTCTGATGGGTCAATAGTTTCCTGGATCTATTTTTCCCTTTTTTGAAGATGGGAACCATGTCAGCTCTTTTCCAGTCCTCTGGCAGTTCCCCAGTGCTCCAGGATCTCTGAAAGATATAGTTCAGTGGTTCTGAGATCTCATCTGCCAGTTCCTTCAGAACCCTGGGGTGTAATCCATCCGGTCCTGCTGATTTGAATTCGTCTAGGGTAGACAGGTGCTCACTTACCATTTTCTTCCCTATTTCAACTTGTGTTCCTAATCTGATTTTTGTGGTGCTGTTTTTGGTAGGTTGGACTGCTTTTTCCCTTTGTGTAAAGACAGATGCAAAACATGAGTTAAATAGTTCTGCTTTCTCCTGTTGCTTGTCACCTTCTTGCCACTTCCTCTCAGCAATGGACAAAATATAAATGACCTGCAAATAGAAGTAGAAAGACTGTGGCAAAAGAAAGCCAAGATAGTATCAAAAGTGTAGGCGACTTGTTTTCCTTCGCAAAACAACTGGAGAACAGCTTGTATACCATTGCCATTGACAAAATCTCCATCAGTCAATTGCAAAAGGCAGCTCTACTTGAAACAGCTTACATCCTGCAGCACAGGGGTGGATTTCAATTGGTTCGCGGCGGTCCCTGCGAACCGGTTGGTCGCCAAACCCAGAAGTAAGTAACTTCTGGGAACGGCGAAGGGCGCGCCCGCCCGCCCACGGTCCTTATTCAGTTTTGACGAGTTCTGCGCTTCCACGCATGCGCAGGATGCATACAGCACCTGCGCAATCGTCCAGGAGCAGCTGGAGCATCGCGCAGACGCTAGTACGCATGAGGACACCGCCGGCCCCGTTCCAACCGAACCGGTTGGAACGGGGCGAGAAACACACCCCTGCTGCAGCACTACCTTTAACACCATCAGACTGCCAGATCTGGCTCTCCCTGGTCCTTGGGAAGGACTCTGTAGGGTGTATAGAAATGCAAAATCCATAAGTGTATGGCTGACTATGCAACCAACAGAAATGACAATAGTCTGAGGACAATTTTTCTCAGGCACTACAGTCTGAATATTAGAGTGGATTCCTTCAGTGAAACCTGTCCTTGTTTTTAATTAGCCTGGCAAATTGACAATGATCTGCAAGTTATAAAGCATGAACTTTCTTTGGCTCCTACGTGTCCATCCAAGTAGTTTGACTGACTTCCTCCAACACCTGTTTCAATTAAACTGTTTTTAAATGCAGGAACCTCATTCCTTGAAAGCTGATATATAATGCATAGGTTTCACGAGCCCTAGATAACAAAATTAATTGATACCTACAGCCAAGGAGCCATCTGACCATCCATTTCCTGGTTTTATAGCTATGTCTGGGCTGACCTGGATTATATTCAGGCAGTCTTCACCAAGTGCATGGAGTCTTCCTTTCAAAAAAAAGTCAGTAATTGGTGACTCTGATCCAACTGATGATGGAGGTTTCCAAACACTGAGAAATCTCTTAATTGAGGTGAGAACTTAAGAGTCTAGTTTTTGAGCTACTCTTCTCAGCAGCTCTAAATAGTCCACCCTAGATGAGTTTAAATCGCTCGGACCAGATGGATTACATCCGAAGGTTCTGAAGGAACTGGCAGACATGATCTCAGAACCACTGAACTATCTCTTCCAAAGATCCTGGAGCACCGGGAAATACCAAGAACTGGAAAAGAGCTGATGTAGTTCCCATCTTCAAAAAAGGGGGAAAAATAAATCCAGGAAACTATTAACCTATAGCCTGATCTCAATACCAGGGAAGATTCTGGAAAACATTATCAAGCAAGGAATCAGTGAATATCTAGAGCAGTGATGTTTAAATTTTTGGTGCATGTGCCCCGCCACCATCTTCACCCATTGTTGGCTTCCAGGTTGGTGCAGGAGGCTTTCCAAGCCCAAAATGTGGTACGGGGGAGGGCGCACATATGTGCGCAAACCCCCAAAATGCAATGCAAGTGCCCCCTGTACATGCACCCCACCTCCCATGCATTTTTGTGTGCGTCTCCCACATGCGCTCCGCCCCCCCATGCATGCACAACAGAGACCTGAAGACCAGTTGGCCGGCAGGAGGCATGCACACACATGTGCAATGGAGCTGGGCTGGGGCAACTGCTGGCCAGGGGTGGGTTCTTCGCAGTTCTAGCCCCTTCAATAGAAGAGGTTCCACAAATCTACATTGCTGTTTAGAACCAGTTCCAGCTCCCTCCCCCCCACCCGTCCGCACATCATCAAGATGAAGAGCGAGAGGAGGAATTCTGGGAGTTGAAGTCCACAAGTCTTAAACCTGTCAAGTTTGAACACCCATGGGTTTTTTTTCTAAAGGGTTAGGGGTGCAGGGGTCTTGTCACTTGACAGTTTTAAGACTTGCGTTGCTTCAAATGCCAGAGTTTCTAGAGCCAACATTTTACAAGTTGCCCATGCCCACCCAGTCACAGGTCACAGCCACTCCCACCCCAGTCACATGACTGGCAAGCCACTCCCCAAACAGGGCCACAAC